>NC_044930.1:15576293-15577743 GCF_003576645.1 Ipomoea triloba | reverse complement strand
TAAGCTTCCGCAGCGTTATATTACGCATATTGTAATAGTTGTCGGAGCAGAAATTGGGGTGTTACAAGGTGGTATCAGAGCATGGTTTTGAGGTCCTTACTTTGGGCAATAGAATGAGTTAGGCTCTGTCGCAAGTTAGTATAAGAGCCTATGATTCGAGTCAGCCTAGGGTTCGAGTCAGTTTAAGTTGACCTTGTTGGAGTTGGAGCTGGAGCTGGAGGCCGGACAGAGAAAGGGGTACCTTGTCATTCCGTGCATAATTTGTGATTTAATTGTTGCGTAGTATAATTACTACTTGTCATTGCATATATATGCTGATTGTTAGTCATATTGGTTTAAGTTGGCTATTGGCATGATGCCTTGCTACTGTTATGCCATGGTAGGGATACCTACCTGATGAATATGATTAAGTGGGTAGTAGAATTGTGGTAAAGGACTTGAGTAGTTACTATACTGTCTTTGGGCCGGTTAGACCCTCGAATTCTAACTTTAAGAGAGCTAACTCAGAATCGCTTGTTCAGCAAGATGCCTCCTAGACGAAGCGTACCTGCTAAGGAAAGCAATGATGTCTCGGCGATGGACCGTATGGCCATGGCAATGGAACAGATTTGAGTCATCTGTTTGGACAATAGTAAAGAGGAATTTGGCAGACTCATGGACTAATGAGTGCCAGATGTTGGAAATTAAGGGAAGTAATTCGGACTGAGAGTCTGAAAATTTGAATTGTAAGTGTCAAAGCCAAAATGAAGGGCTTGATAGTATTAATGGTTAGGTTACCTCTTGATCGAGGATGACTTCCAGTTTCCTTTTAAAACCGAATTCCTCGTACTCCTCGGTTAGTTGAAAAGCTCTTTCATTTGAAAACCGTGGCCCGAAATGCTTTTGAGTTTCGGGGACGAAACTCTTTTTAAGGAGGGTAGACTGTAACCCCTCGTCTTTTCGAATACGATTAAGGTTCGAGAAATATGTCTTTAAGCTATGACATTCCTGATTAAGGTTCGAGAAATATGTCTTTAAGCTATGACATTCCTGAGTAAGGTTCGAGAAATATGTCTTTAAGCTATGACATTCCTGAGAAAGGTTCGAGAAATATGTCTTTAAGCTATGACATTCCTGAGATGAGTGACCGATGCGTCAAAATAAGCTATGACATTCCTGAGATGAGTGACCGATGCGTCAAAAGGATTTTTATAAGGAAATATAGTTATTATTAAGCCGCGATCGTACGTCCCGGTCATGAACCGTAAAATTTTTAGGAACTAGTATTTGGACTTGTTTGTCCTAGGAAATGGATTTCTAGACACCATACTATTATTCTTGAATTTCCTATTTAATTAGATTAGCCCATAGCAGCGAAAATTTATTTTGATCGTACATCGCTAAATTTCGCGGTCTACCGAACCTAGCCCAATTTTGAGGGTTAGTCTGGAATAAATTTTTAGTTTCGGAA
>NC_044930.1:15550122-15574728 GCF_003576645.1 Ipomoea triloba | reverse complement strand
TATATATACGGGTAATGTGTGTATATATGTACATATATGAGTATGTATGTATAATTAAATAAAGTGTTGTAGTATGTATATATTTGGGTATGTGTACCTTAAGTGAATATGCATAAATATGTGGAAAGTGTTGTGTGGTATGCATATATACATACGTGTAGGGTGATGATGGAAAATGTTTTGAGAGACAAGACTTGTGAACCAAGGTGAGAATGGTAATTGATTTCAAAATAGGGACTTGATTTTGTTGAAAATGTCCAAAAATGATTTTGACTCAAGGAAGATGAGAAAGGAAGGAAAATGTTTTCAAAACCTTAGTTTCAGGAAGTCAAAGAGGACCTTGTCATTTATATTACCTCGGGCTATAGTACCGATGGTTTTCTTCAATATATGTACAGTTGTCTCTACGTCACTTCGTCAGGCGTAGGGAGTCTCTGCGTCACTCAGTCAGGCGCAGGGGAGTTTTCTATATCACTCAGTCAGGCGTAGGCCGTGGGGGTGTGCACACTTAAGTATAGATACTCATGTCATTTTCGGGTTGGTATCAGCTTTATGGACCTAGGTGGGGCCAAACTAGGGACCATAATGATGAACCTTCGTCCAAGGGATCACGAATGAGACTTGGGGCAGGACCGTAATCCCCATGTCCAGATCCGATTTCGGTCTAGTCAAAGAAACTTGTATCCTCAATAAGGTCTCTTGCTTCTAGTCAGAAACTAAGTAGCGTTTTCGTAATTAAAGACAACTAGAGGTCATANTTGATTTCAGTTATGAAAGACCTGGACACCATATTTGGTAATGTGTATTTACCTTTATGAAATATTTGTCAAAACTTTTACCTGATGGAAGTGACAAATGGATTACCTTACTTAGCCGTCGTGCTAACTACACTTCACCGTGTACGTCATTTCAGATGTCATCCAGTGAGGGATCCTGTAGCCCGGCAAACACTCCTGATCATGTTTGCCCGGGACCTACTTTTGTTGGTCAGATTCTGCATGACACGTCGGGCAGAGACCCGTATTCTCCACCCTATTCAGGCTACTCTCCAGGCTATACTCCAGCATCCCCTGACTATACTCCAGCAACCCCAGTCAGCCCAGTAAATATCTTTTGGTAACCTTAGTTTTGGCTGACTCTAGTCTGTTAGGTTGTGGAGGACCCGGAGTTTGTAATGACAGCCCGTCGGGCAAACTCTTGTAGATATCTTTTGATATTAATATATATATATATACCTAAAATATTATATTTTGATGTTTGGGGTGTTGATGTTGAGTGAAATTTCTTTTAGCCTGTGCACTGAGAGTGGAATTTTTATCAAAGAGGTGATAGAATTCATTCTAAGTGTGGCGGTAGCACCCGGTTTTCTGTTGATATGATGTATAAGCTTCCGCAGCGTTTATTACGGATTTCGTGATAAGTGTAAGTCTTGAGAACCAGGGTGTTACAAGCCAGGACACTACGCCAAAGATTGCAAGGAGAAGCAAGCGGCTAAAATGATATCGGAAGTCATGTCTCTTATTGATGACGATATCGCCGAAGAAGACCTGGATGGCTATCTCAGCCCAGAAGACGAACCTTCAACAGAAACAATCTTTTCCATAGAAGATGAAGTTCCGGAAGAGGATTTTATCTCATACAATTTTGGGATAAAAGAAGATGAAGAGTTCAAGGCACCCCTTGTGAAAGTACAGATCAAGCACCGGTTAAGCAAGCCATTCGATGCCATAGCCCTTGTTGATACTGGAGCTCAGTTCTCAATGATGAACCCAAAGCTGTTACCTCAAGAGGCATGGAGACCATCCCAGAAACGTCTTACATCAGCATCTGGAGATGATTTTGATGCAGGATTAGAGACGAAGGAACCATTGGAGATTAGCATACTTCCTAACTGCAAGATCCAAATTCATGTTCTTGGATGTGGCCTTCCAAGAAGGGATTTGCTATTAGGATTTGATGCTTTCAAGATGATGAAGGTATTGGTTCAATCACGAGGATTCTGCATCAACTACTCACCATGCGACACATCCGGGACATCCTCACGTCTCTTGGGTGGCACCATGATCGCTAACGAAGGGTATGCGCGTTACGAAGAAAGCGTCGCACCACGATCGGCCTTCCTAATCGCGTAAGAAGAAAATGAGAACAAGCTCACAACAAACAAACAAGTAAAGCTAGCATCAACAAGATATAAGCAACTAAAGCGAGTCCTCACCGCGAGTCCTAGAATTCACACATCCTAGGATTCTTAAACACCTTAATTCCTACTGATCAAGTCCTAGAGTCTCAAGTATTCAAACCCTAGGATCTCTACTTAGACCTCAACACAGGCTCTGATACCAACTGTGACACCCCAACTTTTCACAAGCTGAGATAGCTAAAACTTTAAACATAAAACTGCTTATCTCAACAATATATCACAAAACCTATTTACAAGCTTATTGAGGTGGTTTCTTTGTGAGTAATCTGTTGAGGTTATGATCCAGTTAGTATTCCGTTATAGACTTGTTGCCTTGTACATTCATATTGGATATTGGTTTTACTTGGAGAGTCCTTAGTTTATGGCTTATTCAGCGTGTTGTTGTTGAGTCTCCGTTTTAGTTAAAGAACAATTCGTTGGTGTGTATATTCTATACGAGTGTGTAAACCTATTTACAAGCTTATTATATATGTATGTTCTCACGAGTGTGAGTGGTGGTTGCTTAGCATTCTTTTGCTAATGGTTTTTTAAATGTTTTCCACATATGGAGTAGTCTAAGCCGTGAGCGCGTTAGAGCTATATCGTTATGATGCTTTGTTTAGACTAGATTATGTTTTAGATTTCCTTCGGGCCTGTGTGCCTATGTCTTGGATTATGTACCTTTGACTAGTTTGTTACTATGATGTTTTGAGGATTTATGTTCGTTCAGTTTTTGGATAGCCTGTGCATCTAGGCTGTGTTTTTACCTAGATGTGGCATGATACCCTATAAGATTTAAATCGCTTCCGCTATAGTATGAGTAGTTGTTGAGATAAGCAGCTTTTATGTTTAAAGTTTTAGCTATCTCAGCTTGTGAAAAGTTGGGGTGTCACAAAAACTTCTGGATGTAATATGTTAAAATTCGTGTCTTTTTATTAGTCGTTAGATGTGAAAATACTCGAAAACTTAAACACTTAGATGCTCCTTCTTCAATCTTAGAAGAGGATATTTATAAGCGAATGAAAAAGGTCCGTTGGAGGGAAAACCAAATTCAAACGACTATTGACCAGTGTGTAGAGACCGGTTGATAATCTTGAGAGTAGGTGAGCGTTGTTAGATTTTCCAGCCGTTGATGACTATTTTTGCGCTGAACATTACTTTTGGTTATCCAAAAATTGTCTAGGCTTTTAAGGAAAAATCTTCCTTGGGATATGTCTTTTTATTCCTCAGATACATTCACNACCTTAGTTTTGGCTGACTCTAGTCTGTTAGGTTGTGGAGGACCCGGAGTTTGTAATGACAGCCCGTCGGGCAAACTCTTGTAGATATCTTTTGATATTAATATATATATATATACCTAAAATATTATATTTTGATGTTTGGGGTGTTGATGTTGAGTGAAATTTCTTTTAGCCTGTGCACTGAGAGTGGAATTTTTATCAAAGAGGTGATAGAATTCATTCTAAGTGTGGCGGTAGCACCCGGTTTTCTGTTGATATGATGTATAAGCTTCCGCAGCGTTTATTACGGATTTCGTGATAAGTGTAAGTCTTGAGAACCAGGGTGTTACAAGCCAGGACACTACGCCAAAGATTGCAAGGAGAAGCAAGCGGCTAAAATGATATCGGAAGTCATGTCTCTTATTGATGACGATATCGCCGAAGAAGACCTGGATGGCTATCTCAGCCCAGAAGACGAACCTTCAACAGAAACAATCTTTTCCATAGAAGATGAAGTTCCGGAAGAGGATTTTATCTCATACAATTTTGGGATAAAAGAAGATGAAGAGTTCAAGGCACCCCTTGTGAAAGTACAGATCAAGCACCGGTTAAGCAAGCCATTCGATGCCATAGCCCTTGTTGATACTGGAGCTCAGTTCTCAATGATGAACCCAAAGCTGTTACCTCAAGAGGCATGGAGACCATCCCAGAAACGTCTTACATCAGCATCTGGAGATGATTTTGATGCAGGATTAGAGACGAAGGAACCATTGGAGATTAGCATACTTCCTAACTGCAAGATCCAAATTCATGTTCTTGGATGTGGCCTTCCAAGAAGGGATTTGCTATTAGGATTTGATGCTTTCAAGATGATGAAGGTATTGGTTCAATCACGAGGATTCTGCATCAACTACTCACCATGCGACACATCCGGGACATCCTCACGTCTCTTGGGTGGCACCATGATCGCTAACGAAGGGTATGCGCGTTACGAAGAAAGCGTCGCACCACGATCGGCCTTCCTAATCGCGTAAGAAGAAAATGAGAACAAGCTCACAACAAACAAACAAGTAAAGCTAGCATCAACAAGATATAAGCAACTAAAGCGAGTCCTCACCGCGAGTCCTAGAATTCACACATCCTAGGATTCTTAAACACCTTAATTCCTACTGATCAAGTCCTAGAGTCTCAAGTATTCAAACCCTAGGATCTCTACTTAGACCTCAACACAGGCTCTGATACCAACTGTGACACCCCAACTTTTCACAAGCTGAGATAGCTAAAACTTTAAACATAAAACTGCTTATCTCAACAATATATCACAAAACCTATTTACAAGCTTATTGAGGTGGTTTCTTTGTGAGTAATCTGTTGAGGTTATGATCCAGTTAGTATTCCGTTATAGACTTGTTGCCTTGTACATTCATATTGGATATTGGTTTTACTTGGAGAGTCCTTAGTTTATGGCTTATTCAGCGTGTTGTTGTTGAGTCTCCGTTTTAGTTAAAGAACAATTCGTTGGTGTGTATATTCTATACGAGTGTGTAAACCTATTTACAAGCTTATTATATATGTATGTTCTCACGAGTGTGAGTGGTGGTTGCTTAGCATTCTTTTGCTAATGGTTTTTTAAATGTTTTCCACATATGGAGTAGTCTAAGCCGTGAGCGCGTTAGAGCTATATCGTTATGATGCTTTGTTTAGACTAGATTATGTTTTAGATTTCCTTCGGGCCTGTGTGCCTATGTCTTGGATTATGTACCTTTGACTAGTTTGTTACTATGATGTTTTGAGGATTTATGTTCGTTCAGTTTTTGGATAGCCTGTGCATCTAGGCTGTGTTTTTACCTAGATGTGGCATGATACCCTATAAGATTTAAATCGCTTCCGCTATAGTATGAGTAGTTGTTGAGATAAGCAGCTTTTATGTTTAAAGTTTTAGCTATCTCAGCTTGTGAAAAGTTGGGGTGTCACAAAAACTTCTGGATGTAATATGTTAAAATTCGTGTCTTTTTATTAGTCGTTAGATGTGAAAATACTCGAAAACTTAAACACTTAGATGCTCCTTCTTCAATCTTAGAAGAGGATATTTATAAGCGAATGAAAAAGGTCCGTTGGAGGGAAAACCAAATTCAAACGACTATTGACCAGTGTGTAGAGACCGGTTGATAATCTTGAGAGTAGGTGAGCGTTGTTAGATTTTCCAGCCGTTGATGACTATTTTTGCGCTGAACATTACTTTTGGTTATCCAAAAATTGTCTAGGCTTTTAAGGAAAAATCTTCCTTGGGATATGTCTTTTTATTCCTCAGATACATTCACTCAAGTCTTAAGGTTTTGGATTGTAGGCTTAGAGAATGTCTCGAGTAGTCCTCTCGAATGGTTAACTGGGTTTAACGTTTTGAGCCTTAAACCTACTACCTATAGGATGCAAATGGTTGACTTTACCATTCATCCCTTTAACTCCTCGAAAGGTAGGCCCTTCATTTTCTTTAACATGCGCAACTTTTCGATTTCGAATGGATATCCTTACCATTCATTCTTCTAACCCTTCGAAAGGGGTTTACCTTCCACCATTCGGCCTTTGCAACCTTTAAGTCTGGAAGTCTTTTACTCTTAAAATCTTCAGTCTTTAGTCTTCTTTTTCTTCTTGAGCTCTTCGAGAGATAACCACTCGGGTTACTCTTCGAACTGTTTAATGTGACTGACCTCTCGAGTTATCATTCAGATGAATAGAATTGTTACTACTTGAGGTACCATTCAGTTTGTTCGAATGTTGAGTATAAATAAATCCTAAGTCTCGAAAAAAATAATTGGGGTATACAATTCTTATCATTTGGTATTATCAAAATCTAAAATAAAGTATTATTAACATTCTCATTAATATTATACTTTCTCTCAAAAGCAGCAATCAATAAGTAACAATTCTAAATATAACACTTTTTTTTTCATAAGTAACTTTTAAAATTCTAAATATTACATTTTGGTTTAAAAAATTACATTTTCTCCAAAAGTATTACTACTATCCCAGTTTTTCTTATAATTATTAAACAATTTATTTCTAATTAATTAGTATTACATTTTTCAGTGTAAATATTACANGCAGGATTAGAGACGAAGGAACCATTGGAGATTAGCATACTTCCTAACTGCAAGATCCAAATTCATGTTCTTGGATGTGGCCTTCCAAGAAGGGATTTGCTATTAGGATTTGATGCTTTCAAGATGATGAAGGTATTGGTTCAATCACGAGGATTCTGCATCAACTACTCACCATGCGACACATCCGGGACATCCTCACGTCTCTTGGGTGGCACCATGATCGCTAACGAAGGGTATGCGCGTTACGAAGAAAGCGTCGCACCACGATCGGCCTTCCTAATCGCGTAAGAAGAAAATGAGAACAAGCTCACAACAAACAAACAAGTAAAGCTAGCATCAACAAGATATAAGCAACTAAAGCGAGTCCTCACCGCGAGTCCTAGAATTCACACATCCTAGGATTCTTAAACACCTTAATTCCTACTGATCAAGTCCTAGAGTCTCAAGTATTCAAACCCTAGGATCTCTACTTAGACCTCAACACAGGCTCTGATACCAACTGTGACACCCCAACTTTTCACAAGCTGAGATAGCTAAAACTTTAAACATAAAACTGCTTATCTCAACAATATATCACAAAACCTATTTACAAGCTTATTGAGGTGGTTTCTTTGTGAGTAATCTGTTGAGGTTATGATCCAGTTAGTATTCCGTTATAGACTTGTTGCCTTGTACATTCATATTGGATATTGGTTTTACTTGGAGAGTCCTTAGTTTATGGCTTATTCAGCGTGTTGTTGTTGAGTCTCCGTTTTAGTTAAAGAACAATTCGTTGGTGTGTATATTCTATACGAGTGTGTAAACCTATTTACAAGCTTATTATATATGTATGTTCTCACGAGTGTGAGTGGTGGTTGCTTAGCATTCTTTTGCTAATGGTTTTTTAAATGTTTTCCACATATGGAGTAGTCTAAGCCGTGAGCGCGTTAGAGCTATATCGTTATGATGCTTTGTTTAGACTAGATTATGTTTTAGATTTCCTTCGGGCCTGTGTGCCTATGTCTTGGATTATGTACCTTTGACTAGTTTGTTACTATGATGTTTTGAGGATTTATGTTCGTTCAGTTTTTGGATAGCCTGTGCATCTAGGCTGTGTTTTTACCTAGATGTGGCATGATACCCTATAAGATTTAAATCGCTTCCGCTATAGTATGAGTAGTTGTTGAGATAAGCAGCTTTTATGTTTAAAGTTTTAGCTATCTCAGCTTGTGAAAAGTTGGGGTGTCACAAAAACTTCTGGATGTAATATGTTAAAATTCGTGTCTTTTTATTAGTCGTTAGATGTGAAAATACTCGAAAACTTAAACACTTAGATGCTCCTTCTTCAATCTTAGAAGAGGATATTTATAAGCGAATGAAAAAGGTCCGTTGGAGGGAAAACCAAATTCAAACGACTATTGACCAGTGTGTAGAGACCGGTTGATAATCTTGAGAGTAGGTGAGCGTTGTTAGATTTTCCAGCCGTTGATGACTATTTTTGCGCTGAACATTACTTTTGGTTATCCAAAAATTGTCTAGGCTTTTAAGGAAAAATCTTCCTTGGGATATGTCTTTTTATTCCTCAGATACATTCACTCAAGTCTTAAGGTTTTGGATTGTAGGCTTAGAGAATGTCTCGAGTAGTCCTCTCGAATGGTTAACTGGGTTTAACGTTTTGAGCCTTAAACCTACTACCTATAGGATGCAAATGGTTGACTTTACCATTCATCCCTTTAACTCCTCGAAAGGTAGGCCCTTCATTTTCTTTAACATGCGCAACTTTTCGATTTCGAATGGATATCCTTACCATTCATTCTTCTAACCCTTCGAAAGGGGTTTACCTTCCACCATTCGGCCTTTGCAACCTTTAAGTCTGGAAGTCTTTTACTCTTAAAATCTTCAGTCTTTAGTCTTCTTTTTCTTCTTGAGCTCTTCGAGAGATAACCACTCGGGTTACTCTTCGAACTGTTTAATGTGACTGACCTCTCGAGTTATCATTCAGATGAATAGAATTGTTACTACTTGAGGTACCATTCAGTTTGTTCGAATGTTGAGTATAAATAAATCCTAAGTCTCGAAAAAAATAATTGGGGTATACAATTCTTATCATTTGGTATTATCAAAATCTAAAATAAAGTATTATTAACATTCTCATTAATATTATACTTTCTCTCAAAAGCAGCAATCAATAAGTAACAATTCTAAATATAACACTTTTTTTTTCATAAGTAACTTTTAAAATTCTAAATATTACATTTTGGTTTAAAAAATTACATTTTCTCCAAAAGTATTACTACTATCCCAGTTTTTCTTATAATTATTAAACAATTTATTTCTAATTAATTAGTATTACATTTTTCAGTGTAAATATTACATTTGTATATTAACACAACCTATTTCATGAATAAAGACACGTGAGACAATTTCACAGGACACTCATCCAAAATTAATTTACCGGTCAAAGCCTTTTATTGTTTTACATATATTAAAAATATGTATTTTATATTAATAAAATATAGCAATTCAACAAATGTGCCACGCGAAAATTCAAAGCTACTCATAAACACTACGTGTAAGTCAAAACACTGATATGGAGTATCATAAAAGCATCTAGCACTTTCCAATCAAAGGATTATTAATTTTTTTAGGAAAAAAGAGTCAAATAAGCCCTTAAACTTTATCTAAAAAGTAAATTGGGCCCTTAAACTTTTAGAAATTACAATTAAACTCATTAACATGTTATATTGAGACAATGAGGTCCAAAAACTGGTAAATGACATGCTATTATAGATCATTAGGGTTTCGACACTAATCTAACCATCTCTGGAGACAATCCAGCATCTCTGGAGATTAAGACCAACGGCCATCGACGATCAAACCTTCGCCAATTGCCTTCCCCAGAACTGGTCGCCTTCTCTAGTGAAAGGCAACCAACCCTAGGAGAAGGCGACCAATGGCCACCTTTTCTACTCGGAGAAGGCAACCAGTTGGTTGCCTTCTCTGGTAGAAAGTGACCGACGATAGTTCAACCGTCGCTGGAGATGGTTGGATTGGCGCCAAAACCCTAATTACTTGTTATAACAAGTAATTTATCGGTTTTTGGACTTCATTACCTCAATATAACATGTTAATGGGTTTAATTGCAACTTCTAAAAGTTTAAGAGCCTAATTGACTTTTCAAATAAAGTTTATAGGCTTATTTGACCATTTCCTCTTTTTTTTTTTTATGTATATATTTGGTTTTAAAAATATTTATTCAACATTCTTGACCATTCTATCTTCTTCTTCACACCCTTGTGATCTCATTATTCATAAGTGTGGTGTCAACACAAATACCGATTAATATTACATTTGGGATTATATTTTTCATATAATTTTTTTAAATATCACTTTTGTTGCTAAATTATAAATAAATAACACATTTCTTCTCTTAATTAGTCATCACTTTTTATCCCCACAATTACATCATGTTTAGTTTACGTAATAGATTAGAAATAAAATAATATTCATGAAATATGCATATTTTGTTGTTTGATAAAGTTATTTCATTTTCGAGAACAGTATTCCATGAAATGACTTATTTCTCCTGTAAATGGAATAACTATTTGAGGGAGACTCTAGTATTAAATTATTCTTGATTTCATGATAATAACTATTTTTTTGTAATGCATAATTTATCCTCTATGTGTGTGCGCGCGCATGCGTGTGTGTGTGATTCAACGTTCTAAGCAACAAATGCATGCTATTTAAACATTTCATAGATTTCAAGACATTGTGTCCTAACCTATTATTGAAATAATAGCATAAAATGACATTTTAAGTGGCTAATTTGTGATACAAATATAAGTGGATTCGGGTTCTTCAAAGTGAGACGAAGAAATTGATATATTGTATACTCAAAATGGATAATGGGTGAATGAGAAATTGAGTCTAAAAGTAAACCCATTTGAGTTAGAAATTGAAGGTGGAAAGGTTTGGAAGAAGCCTTTGTCCCACATTAGAAATCGGAAGTGGGTTAGCACTAGTATAAATACAAATATCTTTTTAAAGGAGTTTGAATTGTGTACCATAAAGGTTCTCTCTCGCAAGTTTGGGGGGGGGGGAGATGCAAATCAAATCCCAAAATGATCTTGAAAAGGCTTGATTTATGTGCACCCAGGACCTACATACACGATGTTGTAAAAAAGTTATGCGAACTTTTTGAATGTTTTTCCAACTAAATAGAATACATCTCAGCCATTTTTTGAGAATTAACTCTACTTCTGTGACACCTGGTATTTTTCTAGACATGGTACAATGCTCATAAAATTTCTTGAGGTGACGCCGTACTAGGGAAGTATGGGCGTACTTGGGTAGTATTTCTTTCGACCCTTTCCTGTACTATGCTCGTACGGTCGTACTTGGGGTCGTACTTCTGTCTGACTTCTCAAATACTAGTCAAGTATGGGCATACTTGGCAAGTACGACGCCCACTTTCAACATCTTTCATTAATTTTGTTTCGCCTCTAATACCTTCAAAAATTATTATTATATGATACAAAATTATTCTATCCTATTAATAAATTATTTTATGGGACCCAAAATTATTTTGAGAATATTGTACTAATATTATTCTAGAGATATTATAGTTTCCTAATTCATATTATCCTAAGAATATTATATTGAATCTTATAGTTTCTTAATTAGAGTTACTCTACGAATATTATATTAAGCCTACGAATATGTATACAATATCTTCCAACATATATATATATATAGAATTAGGTTCAAATGAGAACCTCTGTTAACATAAGAACTTGTGTACCATTGGGCATCGTTGATCTTATTCGATCTTGTGGTTTATAATGATTTTGATTTGGTAAAACACCACTACACTGGATGCACCATTGCACACTTCATGTTGCTATCCATCCTGTCATATCATATTCCAACACAGCAGTATATGGAGAACAGAGATGCAACCCAGATTCCCAAAATTTTCAAGAAACTAACACAATACCTAATTTCAACCAAGAATATCACAAAACACAGAGATTCAAATTCCCTTACGGATCAAGTCACTATGTAGACTTAAAAGCTTTTATAACAAGAGTGATTTTGTGTATATGTGATATTCTATTTTCCTGATTATCTTCCTGACTTATCTGTTTGAGAAATAGCCTTATCACAAACCCTAAACTCAATTGTTCGAACAGTTATTGCAACAGCGATACGACCTTGTGCATAATGTAAATCAAATAGAAAGTAAATAACACAATGTATTGTTTACCCAATTAGATACACCATTATCGATGTCTAGGGGAACACCATCAGTGAGTCCAATCCACTATCTCAACAACAAATCAAACAGACGGTAAGAAAACACCATCTCACCCAATGTGTGCTACACACCACACGGTAGTACCCAATCTTTTGAAAGCTATAGAGGATTTTCAAGGCCGGAGATCTGTGCAATCAATAGTCCAAGAAAATCCCTTCTTGGATATCTGCATTGTCGGTCTCCATCTCCCTGACTCACCCATCACTACACCATATTTACATGGAAGACAGACATAGATTAAGCTTTGTAGGACTTTTTCTCAAGTGTCTTCTTAAACTCATACCATCAATAGTGTCTTGAGAAGATGATAATTCAGAGTATTCTCTTTGCAATTCGTAGAGAGAGTTTCTTGATATTTAAAGCTTGAAGGATATTTCTTGTAAAGCTATATTTTATCTTGTTTCTCTCTTCTTCTTTTTTTTCTTCTCTCTATCTAACCAGTATATATAATACTCTTATTCTTGGAAGACAAGTAATTCCTAAGTTATTCGAAGTAGATGAATTATTGGCTTACCCTTTGAGGTATATTAGTCAAGTAAGGGCTTTAATTTCTTGTAAAATAACCTCAAACAATGTAACTATTTTGCCAGTTGTTCCCGGATAAGTAGGTGTAGTCCAATGGCTAGGTTCTAAAGGCTCTAGTGTAGTGTCTGTTATGCCTTATCTTCACTTAGTACTCCATAGTAATAATGTGTTTACAACACTAAACACTAACAGTAAGAAATATACTCTTGTGTTCAGTGCTAGGTTCCAAGCCTGCCCTTGCCCAGGGCCCACGCTTAGAAGGGGGCCACCACCCTATTCCATCAGCTTTGATATAGTATCAGATGTTTAGTATAATAATTTATTATAAATTTGTGTTACATAGTTGAATGTGTCAGAGAAAATCCTCTTTGACAATCGGAAGTACAAGAAATTGGAAAACCGATAACAACAAATTACAAGGAAAAATAATAATCCACGTAGGATTAAACAATTACAAATGATGAAGATACCACGCTGGGTTGAGTGGCCTTGGAAGTTGACGGGTGAACTGTATGGACTTCGGGGTGGTTGGAAGTACGAGTCGCGTTGTCACTTTCCTTAAAACCTTATTTACTGCCACCTGGGGTGCTGGAGCGTTGTGGCCTAGGTTTCCCAGGATAAAACGTACTACGATCCGCCGTTTGAGCACACAAACTTGGACCTGACGAACTAAAACGTGGGTTGAACGCAGATGGCTTGAAAGAAAGAGTGAGCAGAGTTTTGAGGGAGAAAGTGTTTCGTAGGTTTGTTCTGTGTAGCTTGTTCTTACAAATTAGCTGCTCACCAACGAATTTATAGTGAAGGATGGGATCATAACATTAAATCTGGCATTTAACTTCCCATGTGTAACCTCCTTCCACTAGCGAAATATTTATATCCACTAACTAGTCCATTATAAGAGAAATAACTCTTAAAATAATGATTGGAATTAATCATATTAATTTCGTAATACCAAAAGTCATTTTTGAACAGACATAGTAGGTGGAAAGTCGCTGTCGAGAGGTCACCAGAGTCGTTGTTCGAGACATCGTTCATGTCCGCATACCTTCGAGACATCGGGTTTGAGACATAATCCGTGCCGCGAGACGTCGAGAAGTGCAGCAAGACATTGCTTCGAGACATCGAACACGCGCGCCAACTTGGGCTGCGCGATATCGCACTCGTACGCGAGCGACTTGGTTCGAGACATCGGACTACCTCTCGAGAGGTCAGTTCGTGGTCTGAGATGGATGCATATTTTCCGGACGACATTCGTGCCCGTAGGTGCTGGTGTATACGAGTCAAGCCTTTTCAGGCTCAGTTTGGGATTTGATTTGCACCCCCTGCGCGCGAGAGAGAGAATCTATGCTATACAAGTTACTTAGTCATAAAAAGACCCTTGTATATATAGTGGTGCAAAAGTTCCTTCCAAACCAATGTGGGACAAAGCTACATAAGCTTTCCACACTTGAATTCCATCTCAAATGGGTCTACTTTTAGAATCAATTTCTCATTCACCCATTATCCATTTTGAGTGTATAATATATCGATCTCTTCGTCTAACTACGAAGAACCCGAATCCACTTTGACCCGACCCAAAATCGGAAGTGGACCCACCTATATTTATACCAGCTATTTTCCAACAATCCCCCACATGAATGAAAATGATTTTCAAGGGAATTTTGAAATCGGAAACAACTGCGTTCAACGGTTGATTCCTGGATAACAAAGGTAGGTGCAACCCTTTGAACCTTGCCTCGTGAGATCTATGTACTCTACTGGCTGTACGGTAGAACGCGATGTCTTTGAACCGACTGCCGTTTGTGTAGACATTGACAAATCTCACACAGGAACCTTCCAACCACGTTTTGTTCTCATGACTGTGCCCATTTTGGTCGTGGGACACCGTTCCTGGTTCTGCAAGAGTTTCTAAAGAATTAAGCCCCTTCAATTCTCCTTTGAAGCGACCCTCACTTCTCTCTCACATAGGTGATTCTTTCTCGAGTTTCCCGCAACTCAACATATGTCCATTTGACATTGCATACACAGCATATGTCAGATGACAATCGAATCATTAAAGCACTAGTGTGCTAGCCTCGATCGGGAGTCACTATTTTAACGAGGAGTGGTAGAGAGTCCAGAGACCCCCACAGTGACACGCTATTCCATAATTTAGTTGTCCCAGTGAACCTAGGTGCCAGCTAGGTTGGGTATCCACTATGGAATTTTTAGTCCAAGGGCTTTAAACCCATTCCTCGTGCCAACTTCTCGACAACTTCTTTGCTCAACCCTTTGGTTAGCAGATCCGCTATATTGTCTATTGACCTCATGAAGTCAATCGAGACAACACCAGTTGCGAGGAGTTGTTTAATGGTGTTATGTCTACGACGCATATGTCTAGACTTACCATTATAAATCTGACTCCGTACTCTCCCAATTGTTGCTTGACTATCACAATGCACACAGATTGGAGGTATATGTCTTTCCCAACTAGGAATATCTTCCAAAAGATGGCGTAGCCATTCAGCCTCTTCACAGCACTTGTCCAAGGCAATCATTTCCGATTCCATTGTGGACCTAGCTATTACTGTTTGCTTAGAAGATTTCCATGCAACGGCTGCACCCGCTAGTGTAAACACATAACCACTTGTGGATTTAGAATCCTTAATGTCAGATATCCAGCTAGCATCGCTATACCCTTCAAGTACGAGTATACCTCAAGTATCTCATGATCTTTACTATTGCCTTCCAATGAATCACACCGGGATTGCTAGTATACCTACTAAGTTTACTAACAGCAAAGGCAATATCCGGCCTTGTACNAAAACGGATTGAACATTGGGCTTACTTTGAGAGGCAAGCCACTTCTTCACTTGGACTCCCATGTTGACATCCGCTTCCTTCTCCACACTCCACATGTAAAACAAATCTTGCCCGTAGGCCTTGTTCAAATTTGTTTTCATTCCCAACAAGTTGATTGCTAAATTAAGTCGGAATATTGCCTTGAGATGATTCATTCGGATCTTTCTTGCCTTAAAGTTGCTAGAGTTATACTCCGCATCATTCGTAGTATGGGTCGCGGCATCTCTATCGGAATCAAACTCCACATGGTATCTCCGGAAGTAAGGCATGCTCATCTCTTCACGGGTATCTAACCCAAGTATCAAAGCTAGCTCATCAACGGAGTGATTATATCTCTTCTCGAAAAGCACATAAGAAATGGATTTTATAGCATTGTTTGGCTCTTTCTTTATGTTCAAGGAAGCAAGAAGCCCATAGGTGACTGGGGTATATGTCGGCCCTCTCCATTCGAGTACTTTGCTCCATTGCGGGTGTCTTAGCAACCGATTTACCTTGTCTTCGCAACCAAATTCTCTTAGCACACTCGGATCAAAGTATTTCCCTCCAATTAAATTCTATGACTTATACACATCCACAAGCGCTAGTTGTTCGTGATTAAGCCTCGGAGGACCCTTGTCCCTCTTGCATTGGGATCAACTTTTGGTGGTGGAGGTGGTGGTTGTGCTCTAGCCCTTGTTCGGCTAGTGCTTGCTTCCTCATAATTCCTTTTCTTGGCTTGCTCTGTGGTTCTTCCCATTTCCTACAGAAAGCGGTAACTTACGTGAAAAATAAAGAAATGTAAGTCGGAACCCCACGCATAGGGAACCTAATGTTATAGTGCTACACATCTCAAATAGACATCATTCAATCATTGTTTTTTCTTTCTTCAAATCTCGTCCTTCCTTTGGCCTTGGGGTGGCGGATTCCTTCATTAGCCTCCATATGATGGTGGATGGAATTGGTTAGCCAATTGTGCTTGGAGCTCCTCAATCATTCTCGTGTTGTGCTCCGCCGCTTCTCTTATCCGTGCAATTCCTCATCTTGCCTTTTGCTATGGGATTGTAGAAACGCCATTTGTTCTTGGTGCAATTGCATATGTAAGGCTCTTGTAGATTCTAAATCCATCATCACAAGACCTTTTTGTTTTTGCTCTTCATATCCTTCATCATCTTCTTCCTCTTCCTTATCACCAAATATCGGGGCATCATCACCTGCAAAGAAGTCTTGGACGGTAAATGCTTTCCTCTCGGCTAAAACGGATTGAACATTGGGCTTACTTTGAGAGGCAAGCCACTTCTTCACTTGGACTCCCATGTTGACATCCGCTTCCTTCTCCACACTCCACATGTAAAACAAATCTTGCCCGTAGGCCTTGTTCAAATTTGTTTTCATTCCCAACAAGTTGATTGCTAAATTAAGTCGGAATATTGCCTTGAGATGATTCATTCGGATCTTTCTTGCCTTAAAGTTGCTAGAGTTATACTCCGCATCATTCGTAGTATGGGTCGCGGCATCTCTATCGGAATCAAACTCCACATGGTATCTCCGGAAGTAAGGCATGCTCATCTCTTCACGGGTATCTAACCCAAGTATCAAAGCTAGCTCATCAACGGAGTGATTATATCTCTTCTCGAAAAGCACATAAGAAATGGATTTTATAGCATTGTTTGGCTCTTTCTTTATGTTCAAGGAAGCAAGAAGCCCATAGGTGACTGGGGTATATGTCGGCCCTCTCCATTCGAGTACTTTGCTCCATTGCGGGTGTCTTAGCAACCGATTTACCTTGTCTTCGCAACCAAATTCTCTTAGCACACTCGGATCAAAGTATTTCCCTCCAATTAAATTCTATGACTTATACACATCCACAAGCGCTAGTTGTTCGTGATTAAGCCTCGGAGGACCCTTGTCCCTCTTGCATTGGGATCAACTTTTGGTGGTGGAGGTGGTGGTTGTGCTCTAGCCCTTGTTCGGCTAGTGCTTGCTTCCTCATAATTCCTTTTCTTGGCTTGCTCTGTGGTTCTTCCCATTTCCTACAGAAAGCGGTAACTTACGTGAAAAATAAAGAAATGTAAGTCGGAACCCCACGCATAGGGAACCTAATGTTATAGTGCTACACATCTCAAATAGACATCATTCAATCATTGTTTTTTCTTTCTTCAAATCTCGTCCTTCCTTTGGCCTTGGGGTGGCGGATTCCTTCATTAGCCTCCATATGATGGTGGATGGAATTGGTTAGCCAATTGTGCTTGGAGCTCCTCAATCATTCTCGTGTTGTGCTCCGCCGCTTCTCTTATCCGTGCAATTCCTCATCTTGCCTTTTGCTATGGGATTGTAGAAACGCCATTTGTTCTTGGTGCAATTGCATATGTAAGGCTCTTGTAGATTCTAAATCCATCATCACAAGACCTTTTTGTTTTTGCTCTTCATATCCTTCATCATCTTCTTCCTCTTCCTTATCACCAAATATCGGGGCATCATCACCTGCAAAGAAGTCTTGGACGGTAAATGCTTTCCTCTCGGCTAAAACGGATTGAACATTGGGCTTACTTTGAGAGGCAAGCCACTTCTTCACTTGGACTCCCATGTTGACATCCGCTTCCTTCTCCACACTCCACATGTAAAACAAATCTTGCCCGTAGGCCTTGTTCAAATTTGTTTTCATTCCCAACAAGTTGATTGCTAAATTAAGTCGGAATATTGCCTTGAGATGATTCATTCGGATCTTTCTTGCCTTAAAGTTGCTAGAGTTATACTCCGCATCATTCGTAGTATGGGTCGCGGCATCTCTATCGGAATCAAACTCCACATGGTAGCTCCGGAAGTAAGGCATGCTCATCTCTTCACGGGTATCTAACCCAAGTATCAAAGCTAGCTCGTCAACGGAGTGATTATATCTCTTCTCGAAAAGCACATAAGAAATGGATTTACTGGCATTGTTTGGCTCTTTCTTTATGTTCAAGGAAGCAAGAAACCCATAGGTAACTGGGGTATATGTCGGCCCTCTCCATTCGAGTACTTTGCTCCATTGCGGGTGTCTTAGCAACCGATTTACCTTGTCTTCGCAACCAAATTCTCTTAGCACACTCGGATCCAAGTATTTCACTCCAATTAAATTCTATGACTTATACACATCCACAAGCGCCAGTTGTTCATGATTAAGCCTCGGAGGACCCTTGTCCCTGTTGCATTGGGATCAACTTGTGGTGGTGGAGGTGGTGGTTGTGCTCTAGCCTTTGTTCGGCTAGTGCTTGCTTCCTCATAATTCGTTTTCTTGGCTTGCTCTTTGGTTCTTCCCATTTCCTACAGAAATCGGTAAGTTGCATGAAAAATAAAGAAATGTAAGTCGGAACCCCACGCATAGGGAACTTAATATTTTAGTGGACACATCTCAAACAAACATCATTCAATCATTGTTTTTTCTTTCTTAAAATCTCTTCCTTCCTTTGGCCTTGGAGTGGCGGATTTCTTCATTGGCCTCCATATGATGGTGGATGGAATTGGTTAGCCAATTGTTCTTGGAGCTCCTCAATCATTCTCGTGTTGTGCTCCACCACTTCTCTTATCCGTGCAATTCCTCATCTTGCCTTTTGCTATGGGATTGTAGAAACGCCATTTGTTCTTAGTACAATTGCATATGAAAGGCTCTTGTAGATTCCAAATCCATCATCACAAGTCCACCATGTTGAACGCCCTCTCCACCTTGTTGTTTTTGCTCTTCATATCCTTCATCATCTTCTTCCTCTTCCTTATCACCAAATAGCGGGGCATCATCACCTCCCAACCTAAGGTTCATAGCAAAGAAGTCTTGGACGGTAAATGCTTTCCTCTCGGCTTCAACTTTCTCACCCGTAAGATCTGCATCAAGCCCTAATCCTAGGCATAACTCCGTTACCAACGGTCCTATAAAAACGGATTGAACATTGGGCTTACTTTGAGAGGCA
This sequence comes from Ipomoea triloba, assembly GCF_003576645.1. Lineage (NCBI taxonomy): Eukaryota > Viridiplantae > Streptophyta > Magnoliopsida > Solanales > Convolvulaceae > Ipomoea > Ipomoea triloba. The sequence continues at coordinate 15,555,643 of NC_044930.1, read as the reverse complement.
AGCCACTTCTTCACTTGGACTCCCATGTTGACATCCAAACTTCCTTCTCCACACTCTACATGTAAAACAAATCTTGCCCGTAGGCCTTGTTCAAATTTGTTTTCATTCCCGACAAGTTGATTGCTAAATTAAGTCAGAATATTTCCCTGAAATGATTCATTCGGATCTTTCTTGCCTTCAAGTTGCTAGAGTTATACTCCGCATCATTCATAGTATGGGTCGCGACATCTCTATCGGAATCAAACTCCACATGGTAGCTCCGGAAGTAAGGCATGCTCATCTCTTCACGGGTNTCTCCACACTCTACATGTAAAACAAATCTTGCCCGTAGGCCTTGTTCAAATTTGTTTTCATTCCCGACAAGTTGATTGCTAAATTAAGTCAGAATATTGCCCTGAAATGATTCATTCGGATCTTTCTTGCCTTCAAGTTGCTAGAGTTATACTCCGCATCATTCATAGTATGGGTCGCGACATCTCTATCGGAATCAAACTCCAGATGGTAGCTCCGGAAGTAAGGCATGCTCATCTCTTCACGGGTATGGTAGCTCCGGAAGTAAGGCATGCTCATCTCTTCACGGGTATCTAACCCAAGTATCAATGCTAGCTCGTCAACGGAGTGATTATATCTCTTCCCGAAAAGCACATAAGAAATGGATTTTCTGGCATTGTTTGGCTCTTTCTTTATGTTCAAGGAAGCAAGAAGCCCATAGGTAACTGGGGTATATGTCGGCCCTCTCCATTCGAGTACTTTGCTCTTAGCAACCGATTTACCTTGTCTTCGCAACCGAATTCTCTTAGCACACTCGGATCAAAGTATTTCCCTCCAATTAAATTCTATGACTTATACACATCCACAAGTGCCAGTTGTTCATGATTAAGTCTCGGAGGACCCTTGTCCCTCTTGCATTGGGATCAACTTGTGGTGGTGGAGGTGGTGGTTGTGCTCTAGCCCTTGTTCGGCTAGTGCTTGTTTCCTCATAATTCCTTTTCTTGGCTTGCTCTTTGGTTCTTCCCATTTCTTAAAGAAAGCGGTAAGTTACGTGAAAAATAAAGAAATGTAAGTCGGAACCCCACGCATAGGGAACCTAATATTTTAGTGGACACATCTCAAACAAACATCATTCAATCATTGTTTTTTCTTTCTTCAAATCTCTTCCTTCCTTTGGCCTTGGAGTGGCGGATTTCTTCATTGGCCTCCATATGATGGTGGATGGAATTGGTTAGCCAATTGTTCTTGGAGCTCCTCAATCATTCTCGTGTTGTGCTCCACCGCTTCTCTTATCCGTGTAATTCCTCATCTTGCCTTTTGCTATGGGATTGTAGAAACGCCATTTGTTTTTGGTGCAATTGCATATGAAAGGCTCTTGTAGATTCCAAATCCACCATCACAAGTCCACCANATTGTTCTTGGAGCTCCTCAATCATTCTCGTGTTGTGCTCCACCGCTTCTCTTATCCGTGTAATTCCTCATCTTGCCTTTTGCTATGGGATTGTAGAAACGCCATTTGTTTTTGGTGCAATTGCATATGAAAGGCTCTTGTAGATTCCAAATCCACCATCACAAGTCCACCATGTTGAACGCCCTCTCCACCTTGTTGTTTTTGCTCTTCATATCCTTCATCATTTTCTTCCTCTTCCTTATCACTAAATATAGCGGGGCATCATCACCTCCCAACCTAAGGTTCATAGCAAAGAAGTCTTGGACGGTAAATGCTTTCCTCTCGGCTTCAACTTTTTCACCCGTACGATCTGCATCAAGCCCTAATCCTAGGCATAACTCTGTTACCAACGGTCCTATAAAAACGGATTGAACATTGGGCTTACTTTGAGAGGCAAGCCACTTCTTCACTTGGACTCCCATGTTGACATCCGCTTCCTTCTCCACACTCCACATGTAAAACAAATCTTGCCCGTAGGCCTTGTTCAAATTTGTTTTCGTTCCCAACAAGTTGATTGCTAAATTTAGTCGGAATATTGCCTTGAGACGATTCATTCGGATCTTTCTTGCCTTAAAGTTGCTAGAGTTATACTCCGCATCATTCGTAGTATGGGTCGCGGCATCTCTATCGGAATCAAACTCCACATGGTAGCTCCNTTGTATTGTCTTTGCGCTTGATATCCATCATTGTTGCTATTGTTCCAACCCTCTCCCTGTTTCCAATTGTTGTTTGATCTTTCGTTTTGTCCATAAGCATTGAAGTTGGAGTTCCTTTGGTAATCTATCGCCTCAACTTGTTCAGATGCAGACGTAGAAGTGCAAATATTGGTGTCATGAGGTCCTCCACATATATTACAATAAAGTGCCAATGCCATGCAAGGCTTGGGCTTTCCTTCCATTTTTTCTACCATAGCCTGTAGCTTTTTGATTTCGTGATTCATTGCTTCGATTTTGGCCTCACTCGCCACTCGATTATCAACTTCATAAATTCCTCCATGATCTCCTCTTCGCTCATACCAACAGGATGTGTTTTTAGATATTCTCTCGATCAGTTCCTCAGCTTCTTGCAAAGCTAGGGAGACAAAGGCACCGCTGGAGGATGAGTCAAGCGACATTTTTCCTTCATCTGTCAACCCTCCATAGAATGAGCTAATCATGTCCCATGGGTGCGTGCATCAGATCTTGTGGGCATTGCCTTTTAAGAACTTTGAATCTTCGCCAAGCCTCTCCCAAACTTTCAAGTCTTCCTTGTTTGAATTCTTGTATCAGCCTTCTAATCCTCATAGTTTTTGTAATGGGAAAGAACTCGTTCATGAATTCACGATGCAACTGTTGCCACGTTCTGAAATGATTGTCGTCTTGGCTTTCCAACCATCATGATGCCTCTCCTATAACTGAAAATGGGAATAATTTGAGTCGAACTATTTCCTCGCTAACGCCTTCTTGTCTGTACATCCCACATGCTCGTATAAACCTTGTGATGTGCGTTGGGATCTTCAGATGGTAATCCCGAATATTGGCTGTTCTGAACCAGTGTGAGAATAGTTGGATGCNAGAGTCGTATTGAGGCCTGAACTAGGTCATTTGATTTCCATTTCCTTGGTTTTGATTGTACATCAGTCTGTTCTTGTCATTCTGTCCATATGCAGGCTTGTTTCCATAGTTGTATTGTCTTTGCGCTTGATATCCATCATTGTTGCTATTGTTCCAACCCTCTCCCTGTTTCCAATTGTTGTTTGATCTTTCGTTTTGTCCATAAGCATTGAAGTTGGAGTTCCTTTGGTAATCTATCGCCTCAACTTGTTCAGATGCAGACGTAGAAGTGCAAATATTGGTGTCATGAGGTCCTCCACATATATTACAATAAAGTGCCAATGCCATGCAAGGCTTGGGCTTTNTTCCATGATCGTCCTTGTAAGTCTTTCATCTACTTCACGGATGTCATCCCTCCTTTGTTGAGTAAAATCAAGTTGAGAGTCGTATTGAGGCCTGAACTAGGTCATTTGATTTCCATTTCCTTGGTTTTGATTGTACATCAGTCTGTTCTTGTCATTCTGTCCATATGCAGGCTTGTTTCCATAGTTGTATTGTCTTTGCGCTTGATATCCATCATTGTTGCTATTGTTCCAACCCTCTCCCTGTTTCCAATTGTTGTTTGATCTTTGGTTTTGTCCATAAGCATTGAAGTTGGAGTTCCTTTGATAATCTACCGCCTCAACTTGTTCAGATGCAGACGTAGAAGTGCAAATATTGGTGTCATGAGGTCCTCCACAGATATTACAATAAAGTGCCAATGCCATGCAAGGCTTGGGCTTTCCTTCCATTTTTTCTACCATAGCCTGTAGCTTTTTGATTTCGTGATTCATTGCTTCGATTTTGGCCTCACTTGCCACTCGATTATCAACTTCATAAATTCCTCCATGATCTCCTCTTCGTTCATACCAACAGGATGTGTTTTTAGATATTCTCTCGATTAGTTCTTCAGCTTCTTGCAAAGCTAGGGAGACAAAGGCACCGCTGGAGGATGAGTCAAGCAACATTTTTCCTTCATCCGTCAACCCTCCATAGAATGAGCTAATCATGTCCCATGGGTGCGTGCATCAGATCTTGTGGGCATTGCCTTTTAAGAACTTTGAATCTTCGCCAAGCCTCTCCCAAACTTTCAAGTCTTCCTTGTTTGAATTCTTGTATCAGCCTTCTAATCCTCATAGTTTTTGTAATGGGAAAGAACTCGTTCATGAATTCACGATGCAACTGTTGCCACGTTCTGAAATGATTGTCGTCTTGGCTTTCCAACCATCATGATGCCTCTCCTATAACTGAAAATGGGAATAATTTGAGTCGAACTATTTCCTCGCTAACGCCTTCTTGTCTGTACATCCCACATGCTCGTATAAACCTTGTGATGTGCGTTGGGATCTTCAGATGGTAATCCCGAATATTGGCTGTTCTGAACCAGTGTGAGAATAGTTGGATGCACGTGAAAGNATCAGCCTTCTAATCCTCATAGTTTTTGTAATGGGAAAGAACTCGTTCATGAATTCACGATGCAACTGTTGCCACGTTCTGAAATGATTGTCGTCTTGGCTTTCCAACCATCATGATGCCTCTCCTATAACTGAAAATGGGAATAATTTGAGTCGAACTATTTCCTCGCTAACGCCTTCTTGTCTGTACATCCCACATGCTCGTATAAACCTTGTGATGTGCGTTGGGATCTTCAGATGGTAATCCCGAATATTGACTGTTCTGAACCAGTGTGAGAATAGTTGGATGCACGTGAAAGTTGACATTCTCCATTGGAGGTACATAGATCGAGTTGTGCATGTTAAAATCCGGAGTCATGTAATCTGCAATTGATCTTTGTGGTTCTTGAGGATTTCCATAATATTCCTCTTCACGATTCTCTTGGTTGTTTGCTCTGTTAGCTTGTGGTTCTTCAATGATTGGTTCTTCATGGTTAATTGGTACTTGTGGATTAATTGGAACTGGGGGTGGATTTGGTACTGTTGTGCCTCTTCCTTGTGGATTTCTTGTTGCGCTTGANAAATCTCTTCCTTCCTTTGGCCTTGGAGTGGCGGATTTCTTCATTGGCCTCCATATGATGGTGGATGGAATTGGTTAGCCAATTGTTCTTGGAGCTCCTCAATCATTCTCGTGTTGTGCTCCACCGCTTCTCTTATCCGTGTAATTCCTCATCTTGCCTTTTGCTATGGGATTGTAGAAATGCCATTTGTTCTTGGTGCAATTGCATATGAAAGGCTCTTGTAGATTCCAAATCCATCATNGTTCTTCAATGATTGGTTCTTCATGGTTAATTGGTACTTGTGGATTAATTGGAACTGGGGGTGGATTTGGTACTGTTGTGCCTCTTCCTTGTGGATTTGTTGTTGCGCTTGATGAAGCCATTAGTGATCCTTGGGTATTTTTCCTTCTAGCTGCTCTATTAATTTCAGGAATGTAGGGTAGTAAACCTTGATTTCCTTTTGCTCGCGTGTGCATTCACCTAGTAAAATTATCAATGAAACGAAAATTTCCACAATTGACTAGAAGTAGTCAATTGGGTTAGTAGCAAAAACAA
>NC_044930.1:15535200-15549393 GCF_003576645.1 Ipomoea triloba | reverse complement strand
GTGCAATTGCATATGAAAGGCTCTTGTAGATTCCAAATCCATCATCACAAGTCCACCATGTTGAACGCCCTCTCCACCTTGTTGTTTTTGCTCTTCATATCCTTCATCATCTTCTTCCTCTTCCTTATCACCAAATAGCGGGGCATCATCACATCCCAACCTAAGGTTCATAGCAAAGAAGTCTTGGAGGGTAAATGCTTTCATCTCGGCTTCAACTTTCTCACCCGTAAGATCCTCATCAAGCCATAATCCTAGGCATAACTCCGTTACCAACGGTCCTATAAAAACGGATTGAACATTGGGCTTATTTTGAGAGGCAAGTCACTTCTTCACTTGGACTCCCATGTTGACATCCAAACTTCCTTCTCCACACTCTACGTGTAAAACAAATCTTGCCCGTAGGCCTTGTTCAAATTTGNATTTCTCAAATCTAGCATTCATGCAATCAAAGTAAACAAAAACATATGACAACCTATTGCCCTCCCCGGCAACGGCGCCATTTTGACATTGGAGTTTTGTGAGTAGGGTTGAGGTGTCAAAAGATATTTATGATAAAACGGAAAGTCGGTGACTCCCCGAGTGTCGGTCTCGAAGGAGGGACATGGAGGTGTATCAAACGTTCGGGAGTTTACTTGATTGGATCATGCATAGGATNTACGTGTAAAACAAATCTTGCCCGTAGGCCTTGTTCAAATTTGTTTTCATTCCTGACAAGTTGATTGCTAAATTTAGTCGGAATATTGCGTTGAGATGATTCATTCGGATCTTTCTTGCCTTCAAGTTGCTAGAGTTATACTCTGCATCATTCGTAATATGGGTTGCGGCATCTCTTTGGGAATCAAACTCCACATGGTACCTCCGTAAGTAAGGCATGCTCATCTCATCACGGGTGATGCGGCGCAACATAATGAAGATCCATTGAGAGTACCAANCATGCATAGGATTCGAGTGTGGTGAAGGGTGATTTGTGAGTGAGAGTAGTTCATTGGTTGGTTTGAGTGCAAGAGAGTAGTAAAGTAAAAGTGATTTTGTGAATATGTAAAAGGGGTAGGGGTTGGATAGTGTTCATGAATATTGCATAGTGGAGTGTCTAAGGTCATGGATTAGGATTGCTAGGAATAGTCTATTCAAGAGTGTGTTGTCTTAGTCCTTTTCCACCTTTGNACACTAGTTTGTATTTAGAAAGGATTCCTTAAATCCCTTTCTAAATAGGACTATATTTACTTGCTTTTTAGATTAGGTTTAGGACTCTTTTTCCAATTCTATTTAGGATTATAATGATGTCCCTATACCTATAAATAGGGCACAATCATATCAGTTTAGACAGGCTTTCATTCAATAAAATTCTTAAGTTTTTCTTTACACTTGTGTAAGAAACCTTATAGCTAATTGTGGACTCAATTAGTGGCTAGTCGTGGACTCAACTAGCAAATTGATTCGTGGACTCGAATCAATCTTCCTTTCTTAAACCTTAGATTTAGGTTCGTGGACTCGTTCTTGAATCAAAGGAAACTAGATCCGACTCTAGTTGATTGAAGATTGCATCATCGAGGTACTTGAAGCTACAATGGGATTCTTTTAAGTCTTTGAGGATTCGAGACTAAGGGTTTCTTGTGAGGTCTAAGGTATTTCGATCCATCTCTATCCTTACTTTGGGAGCTATCTTAGGACAATAATACATCTTTATTTGAACCTTGGACTAGGTTCATATCAACGGGTATGTAACCCAAGTATCAAAGCTAGCTCATCAACGGAGTGATTATATCTCTTCCCGAAAAGCACATAAGAAATTGATTTCCTGGCATTGTTTGGCTCTTTCTTTATGTTCAAGGAAGCAAGAAACCCATAGGTAACTAGGGTATATGTCGGCCTTCTCCATTTGAGTACTTCCATTGCGGGTGTCTTAGCAACCGATTTACCTTGTCTTCGCAACCGAATTCTCTTAGCACACTCGGATCAAAGTATTTCTCTCCAATTAAATTCTTCGACTTATACACATCCACAAGCGCCAGTTGTTCATGATTAATCCTTGGAGGACCCTTGTCCCTCTTGCATTGGGATCAACTTGTGGTGGTGGAGGTTGTGGTTGTTCTCTAGCCCTTGTTCGGCTAGTGCTTGCTTCCTCATAATTCCTTTTCTTGGCTTGCTCTTTGGTTCTTCCCATTTCCTACAGAAAACGGTAAGATGCATGAAAAATAAAGAAATGTAAGTCGGAACCCCACGCATAGGGAACCTAATATTTTAGTGATACACATCTCAAACAAACATCATTCAATCATTGTTTTTTCTTTCTTCAAATCTCTTCCTTCCTTTGGCCTTGGAGTGGCGGATTTCTTCATTGGCCTCCATATGATGGTGGATGGAATTGGTTAGCCAATTGTTCTTGGAGCTCCTCAATCATTCTCGTGTTGTGCTCCACCGCTTCTCTTATCCGTGCAATTCCTCATCTTGCCTTTTGCTATGGGGTTGTAGAAACGCCATTTGTTCTTGATGCAATTGCATATGAAAGATTCTTGTAGATTCCAAATCCATCATCACAAGTCCACCATGTTGTTTTTGTTCTTCATATCCTTCATCATCTTCTTCATCTTCCTTATCACCAAATAGCGGGGCATCATTACCTCCCAACCTAAGGTTCATAGCAAAGAAGTCTTCGACGATAAATGCTTTCATCTCAGCTTCAACTTTCTCACCCCTTCTGAATCCATACTCTGCTTTCAACAAAAGAAACCAATCCAATCTTTTGGTTAAATCCCTTAAAGCTATTTACCAGAAAAGGTCTTTAGTTCCCAAAGAATACATCTCAGCCTCAGCCATGAGCAAATGTCCCATATATTCCACCCACAAAGAACAGTTCATTACCCTTGAAATCCCTGATGAATTCCCAGCCATATGGAGGAGAGAAGGATATACCCATATCCACTTTGGAGCAATTCGTTTTGCCATAACTTACCATGGCAGAAAGGGTCAGCCTGTAGTTTCCATACTATGTCTCCTTGATTCCAGGTACTTGGAGTATCAACATGCGTTGATAGCCACTATGGAAGTCACACTTGATTCTGGCACTGTCTGTGCTACTGTTTACCCAAATTTTAACGTATCCTTAGAAGATCCGCATCTTCTAGATATGTTTAAAATTAAAGTCCATATTGTTGGAGCTAAGCATGCTGAGCAAGATGCTATTGAAGCCACTGTCCATTACCAGATGTCTTATCGATTGCAAGACCATGCTTTCGATATGAAGATTCTAGGAGGAGGGGAGGCCCTCATCCTAGTCACTGATGAACAGAGAAATGTTACCTGCACTAAGGTCCCCAGGAGATGTACAAAAGAGGAGTTGATCCAAGTCATCCCTAACACTTGGATATCCAACTATGAGAAGCTGCACTAGAATAGAAGGCCAATCGAATCCAACGAGGCTACCATCAGCAGGCGAAAAGATGTTACCGTTGGAATCTCGTTCAATCATGCTCACCTAAAAAGAACAGAATTTCTACCATCCATCAATATGGTAGAAGAGGCCAGAGAAAGGCAAGAGGAGCATGTCCAGGAGATCCTTGACTATGACCCAGACGATGATGATGCAGAACCAGTTTTCCTTGGTTACGGGAAAACAGGAATGAGTGAAATTGTTCATTCGTTCGACCAACTTGGTAAACCAGTTTTCTGGTTTAAGGATCCCATCTCAAATCACTGTTTCTTTGATTTGTGTGAAGAAAATGATTGTAAGCAATGCTACCCAACAAAGGAGCCACAGAGGAGACCCAGCTGCAAGCCCTCTAGAAGGAGAAGATCCAGAAGTAAGGATGATAGTGATGATGAAGATCCGCCGTCACCACCACCTGTGCCCCTGCAAAGAAAAAAGAAAGCTCTTAAGTGCTATGAGCAAGAGTACTTAAGAAAGGAGCCCACAATAGTACCAGCTTCACCAGCCATCCCAGCAATGGTGATCTCAGAGTCCTATGAGGAAGACTTTCCCCCTTTGGAAAGTTTTCAGCGAGGAGGTTGTATGCATGCACCAAAGATCCCAGCTCCTAATGAAGTATTACCAACAGGCCAGTTAAGAGGACAACCATCCATTGAGCAGACTTTAAACTGGCAAACGGAGAACGCCTTAGCTCAAAACCGCACCCTCAAATCAATTTCCAACAATCTTGTTGAGCTAAGCCACAAATCTGGAGAATATTATTCAAAGATTGACTCAAGGATCCAGATTTTGGAGAAAAGATTGGAGCAGATCCCTTTTGAGAGACCCTCCTATGGGCAATCCCTTCAAGCCCAAATTCGGGAGAATCTTGTTGTTATGCCCCGGAGAGGCTTTTAGTTTTCTCTCTTTCTGGTTCTGAGACTTCCTGAAGTATCTCCTTCTTGGCTTCCATCCAATTCTTCTGGTGTTTTGAGGGTTCTTCCTGAAGCGAGTAAAGTTTCTCCTTCTTGCTCTGGGTTTGTCTCCACACACTCCATTGCATGAGGATCCTATTGTGAGATTTGGCTTCTGGCATGCTTTGGAAAGAATCGATTCATNAAGTTGATCTGTACTGTCTGCCAGCAGGGGTGGTAAGGATGAAACAAAAGCTTGCTTGAGATTGTTGTCAAATCCCAGAAAATAGAAAACTTTTGTCATCCTTTTGAAGTGTTCCTCTAAGTGCCTTTTCTCATAAGACAGGCACTTCATTCTGAAAAACTCTGTTCTCTTCTGTTCTACTTCATCCTCATGTTTACCCAGAAATATGAAGTAAATCATTGAAACGGCTTCCTGGAGAGGTAGTCCTAAGAACATCATCTTGAATGCCCCATCTGCTTTAGACCACCAATCTTTAAGAATTCCGGTGAACTTTGCTGTAAATTCCATCAGGATTTTGAAAGTATCTCGTTCTACTAGATTCCTAGTAGTCATCCATGTGTGGAACTCAGCAAACTTCTCTCCCCACTTTTCTGGTGGTAAATCATCAATTGTAAAGAATTGATAATTCACTCCTTTGTGCATCACCATTTCCGTGGCATTTTCAACACCAAAGTATTCTTCCTCTGTATGACCCATTGGTTGATCAGCAGGTTGTTGAGTTGTGTATCCACCAGTTGATGATTCTACCGGATCTGCCATAAATGCGGGGTTTTCTGAATTCTGGTCAGAGATAGAAAAATATTCTTCTTCCTCTCCTAAAACTGTATATCCTTCTGATTCCGTTTCAGATTGGCAGTCAGATTCCTCTGATATTTCTCCAGTAGTATAGGCTTCCATAACCGGCAGATCCTCCTCAGGTGGGTCTGGGCCTTTGATAACATAATCAAAAAGATCCTTATCTGTGATTGTTTCATGGAGCATCATTTGGGTCGTATTTGGTGGAGGGTAAAGATCATCTGGTTTTGAGGATATAATTGGCTGGGATGGAGTGGTAGTTTGTTCTGAAATGGTGAAAGGTCTAAAAACTTGTTGGTGTAAAGGGTGAGATGGATTTCTAACTTTCCAAGCAGAGAAAAATCTTGTTTGAGAATCAAGTTGGGCTTGAGATGTGGGTAATGGCAAAGTTGGTTGTGGTGGGGGTTGTGGATATTTCTGTTTAGGCTTACTTCTCCTATGGTACTCTTCTAGGATGAAAGAGTCTGTAGGAGGAAACATGGGGTTTCCAGATTGGAACGACGAACCTGTTAAGGAACTGGTTTGGTAAAATGGTGTCGGGGTAGAGGGAGTTGGGTATTTTTGGGGAGTTTCAAACAAATTGGGTTGGTAAGGCTGTTTAGGTTTGATTTCGGATCTCAACTGATCTATCATGCTCCGGATAGAAGCAATTTCATTGGCTTGGTACTGGAAATGGGCTTGAAGGGATTGCAAATCGGGGAGAGTCTTGTTGTTATGCCCCGGAGAGGCTTTTAGTTTTCTCTCTTTTTTGGTTGTGTTTTCTGGTTTTGAGACTTCCTGAAGTATCTCCTTCTTGGCTTCCATCCAATTCTTCTGGTGTTTTGAGGGTTCTTCCTGAAGCGAGTAAAGTTTCTCCTTCTTGCTTTGGGTTTGTCTCCACACACTCCATTGCATGAGGATCCTTTGTCGCATGTTTAACTCTTTCTGTGTGAAGATGTACTTTAAGCTCTTGTGGTCCGTATAGATCTTGCATTGCACTCCGTAAAGGTAATGTCTCCAAATCTTCAAGGCAAAAACTACTGCAGCCAGCTCCAAATCGTGCGTGGGGTAGTTCTCCTCGTGACTCTTAAGCTGTCGGGAGGCATAGGCGACTACCCTTCCATTCCGCATCAGTACGCATCCTACCTCGAATCCCTCAGTTCCGGATGATAGAGTCAAAACTGGAGCGGAAGTCAACCTCTTCTTCAATTATAGAGTCAAAACTGGAGCGGAAGTCAACCTCTTCTTCAATTTTTGAAAGGCGTCAGTGCAGTTGTCGTCCCACGTAAATGGTGTAGTCTTTTTCATGAGCTGCGTTATGGGTTGTGCTATCTTCGAGAAATCCGGTATAAATCTTCTGTAGTAACCTGCCAAACCAAGGAAGCTTCTGACCTCGGACACAGAAGTCGGCGCCGGCCACTCCATCACAGCCTGAACCTTTGCGGGATCCACCGAGATTCCCTCCTCTGCTATTACGTGACCCAAGAATGCCACACTGGTCTTCTAGAACTCGCATTTTTACAACTTAGCATATAACTGCTTTTCCCTTAGAGTCTGCAATACGATCCTAAGGTGCTTCTTATAGATTTCTCTCAGGTGGGTCTGGACCTTTGATAACAGAATCAAAAAGATCCTTATCTGTGATTGTTTCATGGAGCATCATTTGGGTTGTATTTGGGGTTGTATTTGGTGGAGGGTACAGGTCATTTGATTTTGAGGATATAATTGGCTGGGACGGAGTGGTAGTTTGTTCTGAAATGGTGAAAGGTCTAAAAACTTGCTGGTGTAAAGGGTGAGATGGATTTCTAATTTTCCAAGCAGATAACAAACTTGTTTGAGAATCAGGTTGGGCTTGAGATGTGGGTAAAGGCAAAGTTGGTTGTGGTGGGGGTTGTGGATTCTTTTGTTTAGGCTTATTTCTCCTATGGTACTCATCTAGAATGGAAGAGTCTGTAGGAGGAAACATAGGGTTTCCAGACTGGAACGACGAACTTGTTAAGGAACTGGTTTGGTAAAATGGTGTTGGAGTAGAGGTAGCTGGGTTTTTTTGGGGTGTTTCAAACAAATTGGGTTGGTAAGGTTGTTTGGGCCTGATCTCGGACCTCAACTGATCTATCATGCTCCGGATAGAAGCAGTTTCGTTGGCTTGGTACTGAAAATGGGCTTGAAGGGATTGACCATAAGAAGGTCTCTCAAAAGGGATCTGCTCCAATCTTTTCTCCAAAATCTGGATCCTTGAGTCAATCTTTGAATAGTATTCTCCAGATTTGTGGCTTAGCTCAACAAGATTGTTGGAAATTGATTTGAGGGTGCGGTTTTGAGCTAAGGCGTTCTCCGTTTGCCAGTTTAAAGTCTGCTCAATGGATGGTTGTCCTCTTAACTGGCCTGTTGGTAATACTTCATTAGGAGCTGGGATCTTTGGTGCATGCATACAACCTCCTCGCTGAAAACTTTCCAAAGGGGGAAAGTCTTCCTCATAGGACTCTGAGATCACCATTGCTGGGATGGCTGGTGAAGCTGGTACTATTGTGGGCTCCTTTCTTAAGTACTCTTGCTCATAGCACTTAAGAGCTTTCTTTTTTCTTTGCAGGGGCACAGGTGGTGGTGACGGCGGATCTTCATCATCACTATCATCCTTACTTCTGGATCTTCTCCTTCCAGAGGGCTTGCAGCTGGGTCTCCTCTGTGGCTCCTTTGTTGGGTAGCATTGCTTACAATCATCTTCACACAAATCAAAGAAACAGTGATTTGAGATGGGATCCTTAAACCAGAAAACTGGTTTACCAAATTGGTCGAACGAATGAACAATTTCACTCATTCCTGTTTTTCCGTAACCAAGGAAAACTGGTTCTGCATCATCATCGTCTGGGTCATAGTCAAGGATCTCCTGGACATGCTCCTCTTGTCTTTCTCTAGCCTCTTCTACCATATTGATGGATGGTAGAAATTCTGTTCTTTTTAGATGAGCATGATTGAATGAGATTCCAACGGTACCATCTTTTCGCCTGCTGATGGTAGCCTCGTTGGATTCGATTGGCCTTCTGTTCTGGTGCAGCTTCTCATAGTTGGATATCCAAGTGTCAGGGATGACTTGGATCAACTCCTCTTTTGTACATCTCCTGGGAACCTTAGTGCAGGTAACATTTCTCTGTTCATCAGTGACTAGGATGAGAGCTTCTCCTCCTCCTGGAATTTTCATATCGAAAGCATGGTCTTGCAATCGATAAGACATCTGGTAGTGGACAGTGGCTTCAATAGCATCTTGCTCAGCATGCTTAGCTCCAACAATATGGACTTGGATTTTAAACATATCTAGAAGATGTGGATCTTCTAAGGATACGTTAAAATTTGGGTAAACAGTAGCACAGACAGTGCCAGAATCAAGTGTGACTTCCATAGTGGCTATCAATGCATGTTGGTACTCTAAGTACCTGGAATCAAGGAGACATAGCTTGGCAACTACGGGTTGACCCTTTCTGCCATGATAGGTTATGGCAAAACGGATTGCTCCAAAGTGGATATGGGTATATCCTTCTCTCCTCCAAATGGCCGGGAATTCATCAGGGATTTCAAGAGTAATGAACTGTTCTTGGTGGGTGGAATATATGGGACATCTGCTCATGGCTGAGGCTGAGATGTATTCTTTGGGAACTAAAGACCTTTTCTGGTAAATAGCTTTAAGGGATTTAACCAGAAAATTGGATTGGTTTCTTTTATTGAAAGCAGAGTATGGATTCAGAAGGGGCAGGTGGGTTTCTTCTATTTTTTGGTCCTCTTTAAGATAATTTATCTCATAGAGATAATCCATCTTAGAAGAGAGAGATTTTTTGAAATGAGGTTTTTCTAATGAAAAAGAAGAACGGCTAGGTACAATAGATGTGGATGTAGAAGCTGAAGAGGAAGACATATTTAGGAAATATGAAGGTTTTGAATAAAGAGATATGGCTGGCTCTGATACCAAATCGGGGAGTCTCTAAAAGCAGTGGAGAATTAGGACCAAAGGTGAGAGAAAACTAAAAGCCTCTCCGGGGCATGACAACAAGACTCTCGAACCACTTCCTAACTTCTCTACATGTTAGAGATTACTTGAGACTTAGCAGGAACATAACCATAAATCTATTCAAAACCTTCAACTGAAAAACTTAGAAACTCATGATATTTTGCAAACTGGGAAATTTTATATTTCAAACTGCGATATCTTACAAAGCAAACTGAACCTCCTTTTATAGGGATCAAGGATGGTTCTCGAAATACAATACAGCTGTTTACAATTATTACAATACATGTGGCCGACAAAGTGTGATGGCCTTCTTGACATAAAGTAAAGCTACCTTTTAATAAAGTTGTCTAATAATTCATACAACACGCCAAACTGATAAGATAACGCTGACATGACCCTGTCAGGACGGGGATCTTATCTTTGAAGATAAGATTTTTTGTTGCAGATGAGATTTGCTTTGCTGGGGCTTTGCTGGAGAGATAAGATCAAATCTTATCCTTCACTCATGAATCTCTTTCCTTTCCAGTTTTGTGGGTTCCAATCTGGTTGCTTTGTCTTCATGACCATCCATTCTCCATGAAATTGAAGATCCATTACGGAGTCTTCGTCTGATGCTGTGTCGCTTTCTGTGGAGTAGCCAGAGTAGCTGGGGTAACCCATGTGGTTAACCCATTCTTGCCTATCCATACCAGATTGCCTTCTCTTCGTTCTCCAAACATCCTTGTTCCACTGGCTCTTGTGTTCTGACCTTTTCTTTTGAGACTTTTGAGCATAAGCTTTCTCAATCTTTTCGACTTCTTCAAGCACTGAATCTATATCATCAAGGTTCCAAGGATCTTGTGACCAGATATCTTCCTTCTGGGTCTGGTGTACCTCATAGTAGTACTGGTTTTTTGCTGACTTGATCCTTTCATGGTAGATCTCATCATCTTGTCTCACATCTGGCTGAATCCCTTCTCTGGGCCAAATTTCTTTTGGAATGACCTTGTTCTGGGCGAAAATGTACCTCTGAAATTCTGGATAGTCTTCTTCTCGGACTATGATAGATTCCATGTGCTGCTCATAAATCTTCATAAATGGTTCTGCATGTCCTTCTAAAAATCTGGATACCCATGCTGTGACTTCCCTATGCAGATGAACTGTGAAAAATTCTGGACCATCTTGGCATAACTTCTTCCAGTATTTTAATGGATAAAACCAAGTTAAGAATTTTATTAAATCTTTCTCAACAGAAAGATCTAACTCTTTTCTTAAGCTAGGCCTGTGGAACTCCATTAAAATATGATATTCATGGCATAAATACCAAAATATCCAATTTAACTCTTCTGGCCAATCTTGAACTTGAGCAATAAAGATTTGAGCAAATGGATATTTAGGGTGAATACCATATGGTTGTAGCATATGACCTCCATAGTATCTGAATAATCTGACTTCCCAATCTGTTCTTCTTTCTTCAAGGTATTCATGGCTCCATGGGAACTGGTTGACATCAATGTCTGGTGGAAAATCTGCATTTGATGAAGTGCTCTGGCTGGAACTTCCTTCATTTAACATATAGACTTCATAGATCTTGGACTGGAACTGGAGTTGAGGAACTTGCTGTGGTCTGGATAAAAAGTCTGCAACCACATTCTTCTTTCCTGGAATATGGCGAACATCATAGTTGTATCTAGAAAACCATTGTTGCCATCTTAGAGCTTGAGCTTGTGGAATTTCTTTCCTCTTGAACTGCAACATTTTTGGAAAAGCTGACATGTCTAACTCAATAAGAAACTTATAACCGATCAAATGAAAATTAAATTTTTTAATTCCATTTTTCACGGCTAAAATCTCTTTATAAGTGGAGTGGTAATGAAGTTCTGCATCTTTGAATCTACCACTGGAGTAGCCGCAAACAAGCTTCTTTCCTTTGACTTCCTGTAGGAGTATTGCTCCCCAATAGTAATGTCGTCTATGAATACTATCACGAACTCATCCAAGTATGGCTGAAACAAGTGATTCATCAAGTCCATGAATGCGGCTGGGGCGTTTGTCAGTCCAAACGGCATCACTGTGAACTCATAATGACCATAGCGGGTTCGGAATGCTGTCTTCGGAATGTCTGCGTCAGCCACCTTTAACTGGTGATATCCTGATCGTAAATCGATCTTAGAGAAGGTACACAGGTCATCAATTCGCGGAAGGCGGTACTTGTTCTTAACTGTTACTCGGTTCAGCTCCCGATAATGGATACAGAGTCGCATACTGCCATCCTTCTTCCTTACAAAGAGTACAGGAGCTCCCCACGGTGACACACTCCACCGGATATATCCCTTACTCAGCAGGTCCTGTAATTGCTCCTTTAACTCTTGCATTTCCTTTGGTGCCATTCGGTACGGAGCCTTGGATATCGGAGTAGTTCCAGGCATCATATCGATAGTGAACTCCACTTCTCGGGAAGGTGGTAGTCTCGGGATTTATTCAGGAAAAACATCTGGGAACTCACATACAACGGGAATCTGCTGAGCTTCCCTCTTGTGAGCGCTAAGGTCTTCAACTGAACACAAGAAGGCTTCATGTCCTTTGTCCAGGTACTTCCTTATCTTAATCATGGAGACTAGTCTGATCTTGGGCTTGTCAGGTACTTCTTTGTAGGATATTCTCTTGCCCCCAAGACTCCTTAAGATTACTTTCTACTCGTTGCACAAGATTTGGGCCTTGTACCGACCCAACCAATCCATGCCCAATACCACTCCAATGCCATCTAGATTGAACTAAACGAGATCACTAGGGAAAGTCACTCCTTTAATTTCCACGGGCACCCCTTTGAAGACGTGCTCACATGCTTTGACTTCATCGGACGCGACTTTGACATTCATTTTCGTCATGGCATTCGGCAGAATACCCAGTTCGCGGACCAACTTGGTGGATATAAAAGAATTAGAAGCTCCGGAGTCGAATAGAACCAGGGTGGGAAAGGAGAGTACTGGAAAGATGCCGGTAACCACATCGCAGCTCTCAGCCTGGGCCTTATCCATAATAAGGAGCTCTCCCAACTGAGGTGAGTCTTTCACGATTCTGGCTGCCTTTGCTGCTTGGAGTAGGAAGGCTTGTTTCCCTGCTGCTCGAGTGGCTGCCCAGTGAGACTCTTACTGACTCAGCGTCGGTTGCCTTTAGTTTCTTGAGACGCTCCAGCATTCCTCCCCTAGTCTCGGGGACTTCTTCCCGCTTCCTAGGTGGCACCATGATTGCTACAAAAAGGTATACGAGTTACGGACGATACGTTGCGCTGCGGTCGGCCTTCCCAATTCGCGCAAGTAGAAGTAAGAACACGTCAACAACAAGACAAGCAGACAAAGTAAAGCAAGTACAAATAAGATACAAGTAATTAAAACGAGTCCTCACCGCAAGTCCTAGTTCTCCACATCCTAGGAGTCACGTTTTCTCTTAACTTCTACTGATCAAGTCCTAGAGTCTCAAGTTTCAAGCCCTAGGATTCCTACTTAGACCTCAACACAGGCTCTGATACCAACTGTGACACCCCCAACTTTTTCACGCTGAGAAAGGCGTAACTTAATTCAAAAGCTATAAATCTCAGAACTAACAAAACAACAATAGTGGAAGCATTCTATTACTTAACGGGTGTCATGCCACATCTAGAATAAATCCAACTCTAGATGCACAGGCTAAATCCATAATATATCAATCCAAAACATAAAGACAGTTGTAATAGTCAATACAGAAACCATAAACTAAGGCACACAGACCCAAATTGTCTAAAACAAGCACTAGTCTAAGCATAGCAAATAGAAGATCTATCTCTACCGCGCTCTCAGCTCAGACTACTCCATACCTGGAAAAATGTTTAGGAAATCATTAGCAAAAGAATGCTAAGCGATCAACCACTCACACTCGTGAGAAAATACATAGTATAGTATGGTTTGTAAATAGGTTTACACACACGTATAGAATATACGCACCAACGAACTGTTCTTTATTTAAATCAGAAGACTCAACAACAACAAGTTGAATAAGTCACAAACCAAAGACTCTTCCAAATGAAACCAATATCTAATGCGAATGCATAAGACAACAAGTCTATAACAAGATACCAACTGAATCATAAATCCAACAGAATAATCCCAAAGGAACCAACCAAATCGCAATACCAAGGAACAACAAGATATCAACTGAGATACAAACTCAACCAAATAACCACAAAGGAAACCAACCAAGCCACAACACCAAGAATAGAGTCCCAACTACAACCTCTAAACCACCATACCATCCCTCATACCAACCACCAAACCAAAGTTAGTACACAGAAGCATAAAGCCCAACCACAGAGGCAAATGATGCCCATTACCACAGAGGCACAAAGCCCAACCACAGAGGCAAATGATGCCCATTACCACAGAGGCACAAATGTGACACCCCAACTTTTCACAAGCCGAGATAGCTAAACTTTAACATAAAAGCTGCCTATCTCAACTATCAAACACAACATAGCGGAAGCGATTTATAACCTAAGGGGTATCATGCCACATCTAGGTAAGAAAAACACGGCCTAGATGCACAGGCTATCCAAAACTGAAATCAAATAGTATATAAATCCTCAAAACATTGTCAAAACAACCAGAATCTAAACAAGAGTATATAATCTCATCATCGGCACACAGGCCCAAACATAAAGTCTAAACATCATAAACTAAGCCTAAGCAGCCTCATATCGGTAAGCTCTAACGCGCTCTCGCTTATACTTATCCATACCTGGAAAACATGTAAGAAACCATTAGCAAAAGACTACTAAGCAACCACCATTCACACCCGTGATAAACATATATATATAGTAAGTTTGTAAATAGGTTTACACACCCATATAGAATATACACACCAACGAACTGTTCAGTATTTAAATCGGATACTCAACAACAACACGCTGAATGAATATAAACCAAGGACTTTCCAACAGTACCAATATCCAACTGAATTGCAACAGAATATCTTCCAAAAGATGGCGTAGCCATTCAGCCTCTTCACAGCACTTGTCCAAGGCAATCATTTCCGATTCCATTGTGGACCTAGCTATTACTGT
>NC_044930.1:15525199-15530775 GCF_003576645.1 Ipomoea triloba | reverse complement strand
TGAAAAATAAAGAAATGTAAGTCGGAACCCCACGCATAGGGAACCTAATATTTTAGTGGACACATCTCAAACAAACATCATTCAATCATTGTTTTTTCTTTCTTCAAATCTCTTCCTTCCTTTGGCCTTGGAGTGGCGGATTTCTTCATTGGCCTCCATATGATGGTGGATGGAATTGGTTAGCCAATTGTTCTTGGAGCTCCTCAATCATTCTCGTGTTGTGCTCCACCGCTTCTCTTATCCGTGTAATTCCTCATCTTGCCTTTTGCTATGGGATTGTAGAAACGCCATTTGTTTTTGGTGCAATTGCATATGAAAGGCTCTTGTAGATTCCAAATCCACCATCACAAGTCCACCATGTTGAACGCCCTCTCCACCTTGTTGTTTTTGCTCTTCATATCCTTCATCATTTTTTTCCTCTTCCTTATCACTAAATATAGCGGGGCATCATCACCTCCCAACCTAAGGTTCATAGCAAAGAAGTCTTGGACGGTAAATGCTTTCCTCTCGGCTTCAACTTTTTCACCCATACGATCTGCATCAAGCCCTAATCCTAGGCATAACTCTGTTACCAACGGTACTATAAAAACGGATTGAACATTGGGCTTACTTTGAGAGGCAAGCCACTTCTTCACTTGGACTCCCATGTTGACATCCGCTTCCTTCTCCACACTCCACATGTAAAACAAATCTTGCCCGTAGGCCTTGTTCAAATTTGTTTTCGTTCCCAACAAGTTGATTGCTAAATTTAGTCGGAATATTGCCTTGAGACGATTCATTCGGATCTTTCTTGCCTTAAAGTTGCTAGAGTTATACTCCGCATCATTCGTAGTATGGGTCGCGGCATCTCTATCGGAATCAAACTCCACATGGTAGCTCCGGAAGTAAGGCATGCTCATCTCTTCACGGGTATCTAACCCAAGTATCAAAGCTAGCTCGTCAACGGAGTGATTATATCTCTTCCCGAAAAGCACATAAGAAATGGATTTACTGGCATTGTTTGGCTCTTTCTTTATGTTCAAGGAAGCAAGAAGCCCATAGGTAACTGGGGTATATGTCGTCCCTCTCCATTCGAGTACTTTGCTCCATTGCGGGTGTCTTAGCAACCGATTTACCTTGTCTTCGCATCCGAATTCTCTTAGCACACTCGGATTAAAGTATTTCCCTCCAATTAAATTCTATGACTTATACGCATCCACAAGCGCCAGTTGTTCATGATTAAGCCTCAGAGGACCCTTGTCCCTCTTGCATTGGGATCAACTTGTGGTGGTGGAGGTGGTGGTTGTGCTCTAGCCCTTGTTCGGCTAGTGCTTGCTTCATCATAATTCCTTTTCTTGGCTTGCTCTTTGGTTCTTCCCATTTCCTACAGAAAGCGGTAACTTACGTGAAAAATAAAGAAATGTAAGTCGGAACCCCACGCATAGGGAACCTAATGTTATAGTGTTACACATCTTAAACAGACATCATTCAATCATTGTTTTTTCTTTCTTAAAATCTCTTCCTTCCTTTGGCCTTGGTGTGGCGGATTCCTTTAGTAGCCTCCATATGATGGTGGATGGAATTGGTTAGCCAATTGTGCTTGGAGCTCCTCAACCATTCTCGTTTTGTGCTCCACCGCTTCTCTTATCCGTGTAATTCCTCAACATTTGAGAAATTTGATTCTCAATTGTCTTAAGTGTGGCCTTAGACTCTTGTCGAAGACTAGAAATTTCTTGTCTAATCTCTTGAGTAATCTCTTGTTTCAGATTTGCCCGATCATTTTTCAGTTCCATGATCGTCCTTGTAAGTCTTTCATCTACTTCACGGATGTCATCCCTCCTTTGTTGAGTAAAATCAAGTTGAGAGTCGTATTGAGGCCTGAACTGGGTCATTTGATTTCCATTTCCTTGGTTTTGATTGTACATCAGTCTGTTCTTGTCATTCTGTCCATATGCAGGCTTGTTTCCATAGTTGTATTGTCTTTGCGCTTGATATCCATCATTGTTGCTATTGTTCCAACCCTCTCCCTGTTTCCAATTGTTGTTTGATCTTTCGTTTTGTCCATAAGCATTGAAGTTGGAGTTCCTTTGGTAATCTATCGCCTCAACTTGTTCAGATGCAGACGTAGAAGTGCAAATATTGGTGTCATGAGGTCCTCCACAGATATTACAATAAAGTGCCAATGCCATGCAAGGCTTGGGCTTTCCTTCCATTTTTTCTACCATAGCCTGTAGCTTTTTGATTTCGTGATTCATTGCTTCGATTTTGGCCTCACTCGCCACTCGATTATCAACTTCATAAATTCCTCCATGATCTCCTCTTCGCTCATACCAACAGGATGTGTTTTTAGATATTCTCTCGATCAGTTCCTCAGCTTCTTGCAAAGCTAGGGAGACAAAGGCACCGCTGGAGGATGAGTCAAGCGACATTTTTCCTTCATCTGTCAACCCTCCATAGAATGAGCTAATCATGTCCCATGGGTGCGTGCATCAGNGAATATCTTCCAAAAGATGGCGTAGCCATTCAGCCTCTTCACAGCACTTGTCCAAGGCAATCATTTCCGATTCCATTGTGGACCTAGCTATTACTGTTTGCTTAGAAGATTTCCATGCAACGGCTGCACCCGCTAGTGTAAACACATAACCACTTGTGGATTTAGAATCCTTAATGTCAGATATCCAGCTAGCATCGCTATACCCTTCAAGTACGAGTATACCTCAAGTATCTCATGATCTTTACTATTGCCTTCCAATGAATCACACCGGGATTGCTAGTATACCTACTAAGTTTACTAACAGCAAAGGCAATATCCGGCCTTGTACAGCTCATAAGATACATCAAGCTACCAATTACCCGAGCATATTCTACTTGAGAAATACACTCATCGTGGTTCTTGGTTAGTTGAACATTTGTATCAAATGGTGTTCTAGCCAATTGATTATCATCCTTGTTAAATCAGCCAAACCCATATCCTTCATGTCAAATATTGCATTTAACATGTTCTTGGTAGACTTGATCATTCGATCATTACTACCAATGATGAGTATATCATCCACATATAAACAAAGAATGACATAGTCATTTACCGTTTCCTTAACGTAGACACATTTGTCACTTTCGTTTATTTTAAATCCATTAGTTAACATCCAGTGATCAAACTTCTCATGCCATTGCTTAGGCGCTTGTTTCAAACCATGTAAAACAAATCTTGCCCGTAGGCCTTTTCAAATTTGTTTTCATTTCCAACAAGTTGATTGCTAAATTAAGTCGGAATATTGCCTTGAGATGATTCATTCGGATCTTTCTTGCCTTCAAGTTGCTAGAGTTATACTCCGCATCATTCGTAGTATGGGTCGCGGCATCTCTATCGGAATCAAACTCCACATGGTATCTCTGGAAGTAAGGCATGCTCATCTCTTCACGGGTATCTAACCCAAGTATCAAAGCTAGCTCATCAACGGAGTGATTATATCTCTTCTCGAAAAGCACATAAGAAATGGATTTTATAGCATTGTTTGGCTCTTTCTTTATGTTCAAGGAAGCAAGAAGCCCATAGGTGACTGGGGTATATGTCGGCCCTCTCCATTCGAGTACTTTGCTCCATTGCGGGTGTCTTAGCAACCGATTTACCTTGTCTTCGCAACCAAATTCTCTTAGCACACTCGGATCAAAGTATTTCCCTCCAATTAAATTCTATGACTTATACACATCCACAAGCGCTAGTTGTTCGTGATTAAGCCTCGGAGGACCCTTGTCCCTCTTGCATTGGGATCAACTTTTGGTGGTGGAGGTGGTGGTTGTGCTCTAGCCCTTGTTCGGCTAGTGCTTGCTTCCTCATAATTCCTTTTCTTGGCTTGCTCTGTGGTTCTTCCCATTTCCTACAGAAAGCGGTAAGTTGCATGAAAAATAAAGAAATGTAAGTCGGAACCCCACGCATAGGGAACCTAATATTTTAGTGGTACACATCTCAAACAAACATCATTCAATCATTGTTTTTTCGTTCTTCAAATCACTTCCTTCCTTTGGCCTTGGAGTGGGGGATTTCTTCATTGGCCTCCATATGATGGTGGATGGAATTGATTAGCCAATTGTTCTTGGAGCTCCTCAATCATTCTCGTGTTGTGCTCCACCGCTTCTCTTATCCGTGTAATTCCTCATCTTGCCTTTTGCTATGGGATTGTAGAAACGCCATTTGTTCTTGGTGCAATTGCATATGAAAGGCTCTTGTAGATTCCAAATCCATCATCACAAGTCCACCATGTTGAACGCCCTCTCCACCTTGTTGTTTTTGCTCTTCATATCCTTCATCATCTTCTTCCTCTTCCTTATCACCAAATAGCGGGGCATCATCACCTCCCAACCTAAGGTTCATAGCAAAGAAGTCTTGGAGGGTAAATGCTTTCATCTCGGCTTCAACTTTCTCACCCGTAAGATCCGCATCAAGCCATAATCCTAGGCATAACTCCGTTACCAACGGTCCTATAAAAACGGATTGAACATTGGGCTTATTTTGAGAGGCAAGTCACTTCTTCACTTGGACTCCCATGCTGACATCCGCTTCTTTCTCCACACTCCACGTGTAAAACAAATCTTGCCCGTAGGCCTTGTTCAAATTTGTTTTCATTCCTGACAAGTTGATTGCTAAATTTAGTCGGAATATTGCGTTGAGATGATTCATTCGGATCTTTCTTGCCTTCAAGTTGCTAGAGTTATACTCTGCATCATTCGTAATATGGGTTGCGGCATCTCTTTGGGAATCAAACTCCACATGGTACCTCCGTAAGTAAGGCATGCTCATCTCATCACGGGTGATGCGGCGCAACATAATGAAGATCCATTGAGAGTACCAATTGGGCCAATCACAAGGCCCAAGTCCAAACAATTAAAGCAACTCTTCATTGGTGATGTTCAAAGATGGTGGAAATCCAAGTCAAGCCCAATTGCAAAAGATGAAGAAGAACACAAGGCTTTTAGTGCTAATTTTGGGATTTAAATTAGGCCCAAATCAGCCCTATTATTTGTGTTCATCATTATTTTAAATTGTTTGGCATGAAAGAGAAAACACTAGTTTGTATTTAGAAAGGATTCCTTAAATCCCTTTCTAAATAGGACTATATTTAATTGCTTTTTAGATTAGGTTTAGGACTCTTTTTCCAATTGTATTTAGGATTATAATGATGTCCCTATACCTATAAATAGGGCACAATCATATCAGTTTAGACAGGCTTTCATTCAATAAAATTCTTAAGTTTTTCTTTACACTTGTGTAAGAAACCTTATAGCTAATTGTGGACTCAATTAGTGGCTAGTCGTGGACTCAACTAGCAAATTGATTCGTGGACTCGAATCAATCTTCCTTTCTTAAACCTTAGATTTAGGTTCGTGGACTCGTTCTTGAATCGAAGGAAACTAGATCCGACTCTAGTTGATTGAAGATTGCATCATCGAGGTACTTGAAGCTACAATGGGATTCTTTTAAGTCTTTGAGGATTCGAGACTAAGGGTTTCTTGTGAGGTCTAAGGTATTTCGATCCATCTCTATCCTTACTTTGGGAGCTATCTTAGGACAATAATACATCTTTATTTGAACCTTGGAC
>NC_044930.1:15430221-15524600 GCF_003576645.1 Ipomoea triloba | reverse complement strand
TGCATGAAAAATAAAGAAATGTAAGTCGGAACCCCACGCATAGGGAACCTAATATTTTAGTGGTACACATCTCAAACAAACATCATTCAATCATTGTTTTTTCTTTCTTCAAATCTCTTCCTTCCTTTGGCCTTGGAGTGGCGGATTTCTTCATTGGCCTCCATATGATGGTGGATGGAATTGGTTAGCCAATTGTTCTTGGAGCTCCTCAATCATTCTCGTGTTGTGCTCCACCGCTTCTCTTATCCGTGCAATTCCTCATCTTGCCTTTTGCTATGGGATTGTAGAAACGCCATTTGTTCTTGGTGCAATTGCATATGAAAGATTCTTGTAGATTCCAAATCCATCATCACAAGTCCCCCATGTTGTTTTTGTTCTTCATATCCTTCATCATCTTCTTCATCTTCCTTATCACCAAATAGCGGGGCATCATTACCTCCCAACCTAAGGTTCATAGCAAAGAAGTCTTCGACGATAAATGCTTTCATCTCAGCTTCAACTTTCTCACCCCTTCTGAATCCATACTCTGCTTTCAACAAAAGAAACCAATCCAATCTTTTGGTTAAATCCCTTAAAGCTATTTACCAGAAAAGGTCTTTAGTTCCCAAAGAATACATCTCAGCCTCAGCCATGAGCAAATGTCCCATATATTCCACCCACAAAGAACAGTTCATTACCCTTGAAATCCCTGATGAATTCCCAGCCATATGGAGGAGAGAAGGATATACCCATATCCACTTTGGAGCAATTCGTTTTGCCATAACTTACCATGGCAGAAAGGGTCAGCCTGTAGTTTCCATACTATGTCTCCTTGATTCCAGGTACTTGGAGTATCAACATGCGTTGATAGCCACTATGGAAGTCACACTTGATTCTGGCACTGTCTGTGCTACTGTTTACCCAAATTTTAACGTATCCTTAGAAGATCCGCATCTTCTAGATATGTTTAAAATTAAAGTCCATATTGTTGGAGCTAAGCATGCTGAGCAAGATGCTATTGAAGCCACTGTCCATTACCAGATGTCTTATCGATTGCAAGACCATGCTTTCGATATGAAGATTCTAGGAGGAGGGGAGGCCCTCATCCTAGTCACTGATGAACAGAGAAATGTTACCTGCACTAAGGTCCCCAGGAGATGTACAAAAGAGGAGTTGATCCAAGTCATCCCTAACACTTGGATATCCAACTATGAGAAGCTGCACTAGAATAGAAGGCCAATCGAATCCAACGAGGCTACCATCAGCAGGCGAAAAGATGTTACCGTTGGAATCTCGTTCAATCATGCTCACCTAAAAAGAACAGAATTTCTACCATCCATCAATATGGTAGAAGAGGCCAGAGAAAGGCAAGAGGAGCATGTCCAGGAGATCCTTGACTATGACCCAGACGATGATGATGCAGAACCAGTTTTCCTTGGTTACGNTCTTGTTGTTATGCCCCGGAGAGGCTTTTAGTTTTCTCTCTTTCTGGTTCTGAGACTTCCTGAAGTATCTCCTTCTTGGCTTCCATCCAATTCTTCTGGTGTTTTGAGGGTTCTTCCTGAAGCGAGTAAAGTTTCTCCTTCTTGCTCTGGGTTTGTCTCCACACACTCCATTGCATGAGGATCCTATTGTGAGATTTGGCTTCTGGCATGCTTTGGAAAGAATCGATTCATGCTTCCTTAAAGTCTGGAACTTGTTGTGGATTTGGCAAATATTCTCAAGACTTTCGAATATTGCCTGCCTGATCTGCCCTGTTGAAAGATGTGTTATAGACTCATGATTCTTCTTGATGAGCTGGTCTGTACTATCTGCTAACATGGGTGGTAAGGATGAAACAAAGGCTTGCTTGAGATTGTTGTCAAATCCCAAGAAATAGAAAACTTTTGTCATCCTTTTGAAGTGTTCCTCCAAATGCTCCTTCTTGTAGGACAAGCACTTCATGTGTGGAACTCAGCAAACTTCTCTCCCCACTTTTGCTGTAAATTCCATCAAGATTTTGAAAGTATCTCGTTCTACTAGATTCCTAGTAGTCATCCATGTGTGGAACTCAGCAAACTTCTCTCCCCACTTTTCTGGTGGTAAATCATCAATTGTAAAGAATTGATAATTCACTCCTTTGTGCATCACCATTTCCGTGGCATTTTCAACACCAAAGTATTCTTCCTCTGTATGACCCATTGGTTGATCAGCAGGTTGTTGAGTTGTGTATCCACCAGTTGATGATTCTACCGGATCTGCCATAAATGCGGGGTTTTCTGAATTCTGGTCAGAGATAGAAAAATATTCTTCTTCCTCTCCTAAAACTGTATATCCTTCTGATTCCGTTTCAGATTGGCAGTCAGATTCCTCTGATATTTCTCCAGTAGTATAGGCTTCCATAACCGGCAGATCCTCCTCAGGTGGGTCTGGGCCTTTGATAACATAATCAAAAAGATCCTTATCTGTGATTGTTTCATGGAGCATCATTTGGGTCGTATTTGGTGGAGGGTAAAGATCATCTGGTTTTGAGGATATAATTGGCTGGGATGGAGTGGTAGTTTGTTCTGAAATGGTGAAAGGTCTAAAAACTTGTTGGTGTAAAGGGTGAGATGGATTTCTAACTTTCCAAGCAGAGAAAAATCTTGTTTGAGAATCAAGTTGGGCTTGAGATGTGGGTAATGGCAAAGTTGGTTGTGGTGGGGGTTGTGGATATTTCTGTTTAGGCTTACTTCTCCTATGGTACTCTTCTAGGATGAAAGAGTCTGTAGGAGGAAACATGGGGTTTCCAGATTGGAACGACGAACCTGTTAAGGAACTGGTTTGGTAAAATGGTGTCGAGGTAGAGGGAGTTGGGTATTTTTGGGGAGTTTCAAACAAATTGGGTTGGTAAGGCTGTTTAGGTTTGATTTCGGATCTCAACTGATCTATCATGCTCCGGATAGAAGCAATTTCATTGGCTTGGTACTGGAAATGGGCTTGAAGGGATTGCAAATCGGGGAGAGTCTTGTTGTTATGCCCCGGAGAGGCTTTTAGTTTTCTCTCTTTTTTGGTTGTGTTTTCTGGTTTTGAGACTTCCTGAAGTATCTCCTTCTTGGCTTCCATCCAATTCTTCTGGTGTTTTGAGGGTTCTTCCTGAAGCGAGTAAAGTTTCTCCTTCTTGCTTTGGGTTTGTCTCCACACACTCCATTGCATGAGGATCCTTTGTCGCATGTTTAACTCTTTCTGTGTGAAGATGTACTTTAAGCTCTTGTGGTCCGTATAGATCTTGCATTGCACTCCGTAAAGGTAATGTCTCCAAATCTTCAAGGCAAAAACTACTGCAGCCAGCTCCAAATCGTGCGTGGGGTAGTTCTCCTCGTGACTCTTAAGCTGTCGGGAGGCATAGGCGACTACCCTTCCATTCCGCATCAGTACGCATCCTACCTCGAATCCCTCAGTTCCGGATGATAGAGTCAAAACTGGAGCGGAAGTCAACCTCTTCTTCAATTTTTGAAAGGCGTCAGTGCAGTTGTCGTCCCACGTAAATGGTGTAGTCTTTTTCATTAGCTGCGTTATGGGTTGTGCTATCTTCGAGAAATCCGGTACAAATCTTCTGTAGTAACCTGCCAAACCAAGGAAGCTTCTGACAAATCTTCTGTAGTAACCTGCCAAACCAAGGAAGCTTCTGACCTCGGACACAGAAGTACCTGCCAAACCAAGGAAGCTTCTGACCTCGGACACAGAAGTCGGCGCCGGCCACTCCATCACAGCCTGAACCTTCACAGAAGTCGGCGCCGGCCACTCCATCACAGCCTGAACCTTTGCGGGATCCACCGAGATTCCCTCCATCACAGCCTGAACCTTTGCGGGATCCACCGAGATTCCCTCCTCTGCTATTACGTGACCCAAGAATGCCACACTGGTCTTCTAGAACTCGCATTTTGACAACTTAGCATATAACTGCTTTTCCCTTAGAGTCTGCAATACGATCCTAAGGTGCTTCTTATGCTCAGTCGGATTGGGAGAGCAGACCAAAATGTCGTCTATGAATACTATCACGAACTCATCCAAGTATGGCTGAAACAAGTGATTCATCAGGTCCATGAATGCGGCTGGGGCGTTTGTCAGTCCAAACGGCATCACTGTGAACTCATAATGACCATAGCGGGTTCGGAATGCTGTCTTCGGAATGTCTGCGTCAGCCACCTTTAACTGGTGATATCCTGATCGTAAATCGATCTTAGAGAAGGTACATAGGTCATCAATTCGCGGAAGGCGGTACTTGTTCTTAACTGTTACTCGGTTCAGCTCCCGATAATGGATACAGAGTCGCATACTGCCATCCTTCTTCCTTACAAAGAGTACAGGAGCTCCCCACGGTGACACACTCCACCGGATATATCCCTTACTCAGCAGGTCCTGTAATTGCTCCTTTAACTCTTGCATTTCCTTTGGTGCCATTCGGTACGGAGCCTTGGATATCGGAGTAGTTCCAGGCATCATATCGATAGTGAACTCCACTTCTCGGGAAGGTGGTAGTCTCGGGATTTATTCAGGAAAAACATCTGGGAACTCACATACAACGGGAATCTGCTGAGCTTCCCTCTTGTGAGCGCTAAGGTCTTCAACTGAACACAAGAAGGCTTCATGTCCTTTGTCCAGGTACTTCCTTATCTTAATCATGGAGACTAGTCTGATCTTGGGCTTGTCAGGTACTTCTTTGTAGGATATTCTCTTGCCCCCAAGACTCCTTAAGATTACTTTCTACTCGTTGCACAAGATTTGGGCCTTGTACCGACCCAACCAATCCATGCCCAATACCACTCCAATGCCATCTAGATTGAACTAAACGAGATCACTAGGGAAAGTCACTCCTTTAATTTCCACGGGCACCCCTTTGAAGACGTGCTCACATGCTTTGACTTCATCGGACGCGACTTTGACATTCATTTTCGTCATGGCATTCGGCAGAATACCCAGTTCGCGGACCAACTTGGTGGATATAAAAGAATTAGAAGCTCCGGAGTCGAATAGAACCAGGGTGGGAAAGGAGAGTACTGGAAAGATGCCGGTAACCACATCGCAGCTCTCAGCCTGGGCCTTATCCATAATAAGGAGCTCTCCCAACTGAGGTGAGTCTTTCACGATTCTGGCTGCCTTTACTGCTTGGAGTAGGAAGGCTTGTTTCCCTGCTGCTCGAGTGGCTGCCCAGTGGGACTCTTACTGACTCAGCGTCGGTTGCCTTTAGTTTCTTGAGACGCTCCAGCATTCCTCCCCTAGTCCGGGGACTTCTTCCCGCTTCCTAGGTGGCACCATGATTGCTACAAAAAGGTATACGAGTTACGGACGATACGTTGCGCTGCGGTCGGCCTTCCCAATTCGCGCAAGTAGAAGTAAGAACACGTCAACAACAAGACAAGCAGACAAAGTAAAGCAAGTACAAATAAGATACAAGTAATTAAAACGAGTCCTCACCGCAAGTCCTAGTTCTCCACATCCTAGGAGTCACGTTTTCTCTTAACTTCTACTGATCAAGTCCTAGAGTCTCAAGTTTCAAGCCCTAGGATTCCTACTTAGACCTCAACACAGGCTCTGATACCAACTGTGACACCCCCAACTTTTTCACGCTGAGAAAGGCGTAACTTAATTCAAAAGCTATAAATCTCAGAACTAACAAAACAACAATAGTGGAAGCATTCTATTACTTAACGGGTGTCATGCCACATCTAGAATAAATCCAACTCTAGATGCACAGGCTAAATCCATAATATATCAATCCAAAACATAAAGACAGTTGTAATAGTCAATACAGAAACCATAAACTAAGGCATACAGACCCAAATTGTCTAAAACAAGCACTAGTCTAAGCATAGCAAATAGAAGATCTATCTCTACCGCGCTCTCAGCTCAGACTACTCCATACCTGGAAAAATGTTTAGGAAATCATTAGCAAAAGAATGCTAAGCGATCAACCACTCACACTCGTGAGAAAATACATAGTATAGTATGGTTTGTAAATAGGTTTACACACACGTATAGAATATACGCACCAACGAACTGTTCTTTATTTAAATCAGAAGACTCAACAACAACAAGTTGAATAAGTCACAAACCAAAGACTCTTCCAAATGAAACCAATATCTAATGCGAATGCATAAGACAACAAGTCTATAACAAGATACCAACTGAATCATAAATCCAACAGAATAATCCCAAAGGAACCAACCAAATCGCAATACCAAGGAACAACAAGATATCAACTGAGATACAAACTCAACCAAATAACCACAAAGGAAACCAACCAAGCCACAACACCAAGAATAGAGTCCCAACTACAACCTCTAAACCACCATACCATCCCTCATACCAACCACCAAACCAAAGTTAGTACACAGAAGCATAAAGCCCAACCACAGAGGCAAATGATGCCCATTACCACAGAGGCACAAAGCCCAACCACAGAGGCAAATGATGCCCATTACCACAGAGGCACAAATGTGACACCCCAACTTTTCACAAGCCGAGATAGCTAAACTTTAACATAAAAGCTGCCTATCTCAACTATCAAACACAACATAGCGGAAGCGATTTATAACCTAAGGGGTATCATGCCACATCTAGGTAAGAAAAACACGGCCTAGATGCACAGGCTATCCAAAACTGAAATCAAATAGTATATAAATCCTCAAAACATTGTCAAAACAACTAGAATCTAAACAAGAGTATATAATCTCATCATCGGCACACAGGCCCAAACATAAAGTCTAAACATCATAAACTAAGCCTAAGCAGCCTCATATCGGTAAGCTCTAACGCGCTCTCGCTTATACTTATCCATACCTGGAAAACATGTAAGAAACCATTAGCAAAAGACTACTAAGCAACCACCATTCACACCCGTGATAAACATATATATATAGTAAGTTTGTAAATAGGTTTACACACCCATATAGAATATACACACCAACGAACTGTTCAGTATTTAAATCGGATACTCAACAACAACACGCTGAATGAATATAAACCAAGGACTTTCCAACAGTACCAATATCCAACTGAATTGCAACAGAATATCATCCGAATCATGAATTCGACAGAATACTCATAAGAAACAACCAAACCGCAATATATCCAAGGAACAAACAATGACCAACGAGATACGATACAACTCAAGAATCAAGTAAGGAACCAAACAGACCTCAACCCAAGGATAAGCACCAACCCTTACCTTCCAGCCAAAATACCATTCCTCATACCAATCACCAAACCCCAAAGTAGTTCACAGAGGCAAAAGCCCAACACAGAGGCAAACGGTGCCCAATCACAGAGGCAAATGATGCCCAAACACAGAGGCAAATGATGCCGAAACACAGAGGCAAATAATGCCCAAACACAGAGGCAAATAATGCCCACGATTGGTTCACCCTCAATAACCCCAAAAGATACTCAAAGATCCACCACTCCATATCCAACCTCAGGCTCAACCCAAGAACAATCCACTCACAGTGTTCATCTCAGATTATGAACACAACCAACTCCCAGAGAATATAACCAAGAAATCAACCAACCAACTAAGAGATAGGAATAAACATTCCAGAATCATGGTAAAATGCTCAGCAAAATATCCCAACAACATTCAGAAACAAAGGTGAAACAACCAGACCAAAAGATCACAAAACAGTTTCTGGAACTGAAACATCGTTACACTGGCGGAACACCGTAACGGAACTCACCCCTCCGCCACCCCCTTCCGTAAGAAGGAAACAGAGCACACCGGCGGAAGACTACCATCCGCCACCCCTCACCGCCGTCCACTTGCAGAAGCCTCCAGCGGGACACATTATACCGCTGGGGTACTCCGCAAGGGCAACTCCAACCACTCCCAGACTATATCAGACAGAATACGCAAAGTTCATTCCAGAATACAAAAATAAGATCAGATTGTCCAGATTACATCTCCCAGAAGCCAAATAAACATGGAATCCATACCAACAAATGTTCATAAACATCAAGATGCAAAGGATCAAGAACACAAGTTCATAAATCCATCAAGATAACTCACAGACAACAAAAATAGGCTAAGCAGCAAAGAATTTCATAGGATTCCAATACACCAAATATTATCATAGATTAAGAGTGTAAAATAGGTTTTAGTGGACATGATGGTTACCTCTTTGGAGCATACTTCAACCAAGAAACCCTCAAAACTCCTTACAAAGCTTCACCTCCACCTTGATCATCTTTTTCCCAAAAAGATCCCCAAAAGAACAACATAAGAACTTGTATAAAGATTATGAAAATAACATGATGCAAGGTATATTCCTAAAGATAAACACTTACCCAAGCCTTATCAATCCTAAAAGAACAATCTTGGTCTTGGATCTTGAAGAAGGAAGTGTAGGATTTACTTAGGGTTCTTTAGAGGTGAAAGGAGTAGGATGAAATATATTTGCAGGAAAGGGAAAAGAATGATAGGGTTGCAAGTACAAGACTTTTATATTAGTAGGGAAAGATCATTACATATATCATGTATGTATCATACTAGGGTAAAGACATGAAATAATGGGCCCTTATAAGAATGGGTCTCACATTATTTATTATACTACTAGTTGGTAGGAAATTAATCCTTCAAGAATAAATACATTGGGCCATTATAAAAATGCTCTTACTTATAGAAATTGTAAGGATCCAATTTAAATAAATCCCTTACAAGAATTAAATCAAGAATTGGGCCTTAGAATAAAATAATTAATTCCGGGATAATATATATATATATATATATATATATATATATATATATATATATATATATATATCAATTGGAAAGATTAAGCCCAATTAAATCAAATAAATTATCCGGTAGAAATAATTACCGGTCTCAAGGCTTGAACGAAATTACGGGGTGTTACAACAAAGCCCAACCATAGAGGCAAATGATGCCCACAGTTAGTTCACCCTCAACAAGCCAAGAGATACTCAAAAGACTCAAACTCTCCACATACCAACCTCAGACTCATTCTCCCAAGTATTATTCCACCAATAGTTCTCAACTCAGGAAACGAACACAGTATATGCTCAGACAATAGCCAAGGAATAAACCAACAATACTAACTCCACGAATCAAAATAATGAAACAAAAGACATGAATAAATACTCAATAACCAAAGTGGAATGCCCAACAACATATTCAAGACAAGTTCAGATCACGAAATAGCTATTGGAAACAGAACCGAGAATACACTAGTGGAACAGACTCGCGGAACGCCCTGCACCGCCACACTTGCCCGCCCCTTCTAACGGAACCTCACGGCGGAATGCCTTGTTCCGTCACCCTACACCGCACGAAGGACACGGCGCACCCTAGCGGATCCCCTCCTTCCGCCACAACACACCACCGTCACCTTGCGGAAGACTCTAGCGGGACACATTATACCGCTAGAATGCACCGCAAGAGTAACCCCAACATACCAATTCCCAAAACAGAACAGAATACACGATACTCATTTCAAGAATACGAAATATGACCAGATTGCACATATTACACATCTTAGAAGCCAAATAATACATGGAATCCATAACAAGAATTATTCATACTCATCAAGATACAAATGATAATGAACACAAGTCCAATAATCCACAATATAGATTCACAGATCATCAAAACAAAGGCTATAAACCCCAAGAAATTCACAGGATTCCAAACACCAAGTCATATACATAGATCATGAGTGAAAATAGGTTTAGTGAGACATGGATGATTACCTCTTGAAGCTCTAATCAAACCAAGCAATCTCCAACTACCTCACAAGCCACCACCTCCTTCTTGATCACCTTTTTCCCCAAGAAAGATCCCCAAAAGAATATAATGAGAACTTATAAAAGACTATGAAATCATGATGAGAAATGAAGTCTTCCTAAGGAGAAATACTTACCCAAGTGCTATGGTCCCTAAAAGAGCAATCTTGACTTGAAATCTTGAAGAAATGAAGGGTAGTGTATGCTTAGGGTTCTTAAGGGATGAAAGAGTGGAAGGGAATGTGTTTTGCAGGAAAAGGAAAGAGCTAGGCATTATTAGTACAAGGCTTTTTATATGAGTGGAGGAAAACCATTACATACACAATATATGTATCATATTAGGGTGTTAAAATAAGACATGGGCTTATTTATAAGAAATGGGTCATCCACATTCAATATTAATTTAATGAGTATAAACATGATCCTTCAAAGATTGGGCCATTACATAATTTATTTACTTATAAGGAATAAAAAGGTACAATAAAGAACATCCCTTATAAAAATTAAATCAAGGAATTGGGCATTTGATTAAATAAATAACCCACGATAGGGAAATATATCTTTATTAAAGGAACGGAGCCCAATTAAATTAAATTAATTACACGGTAGAAATAATTACCGGGTTTCAATGCATGAATTAAATTTGGGGTATCACATGTTTAAAATCCAAGTCATATTGTTGGAGCCAAACATGCTGAGGATAACGCCATTGAAGCCACCATCCATTACCAGATGTCTTATCGACTGCAAGACCATGCTTTCGATATGAATATACCAGGAGGTAAAGAGACCCTCATTCTAGTCACTGACGAACAAAGGAATTTTACCTGCACAAAAGTTCCCAGGAAATGCACCAGAGAGGAATTGATCCAGGTTATCCCTGATACCTGGATATCCAACTATGAGAAGTTACATCAGAACAGAAGGCCGATTGAATCCAATGAAGCTACCATCAACAGGAGAAAGGATGGTACAGTTGGAATCTCATTCAACCATGCCCATCTAAAGAAGACATAATTTCTACCATCCATTCACATAGTAGAAGAGGCCAGAGAGAGACAAGAAGAGCATGTCCAAGAAATTAATGACTATGACCCGGATGATGATGAGGCAGAGCTAGTTTTCCTTGGTTATGGTAAAACAGGAATGGGAGAAATTGTTCACTCGTTTAATCGATTTGGCAAACAAGTTTTATGATTTAAAGATCCCATCTCAAATCATTGTTTCTTCGATTTATGTGTGGATTCATTCCTGAGTGACTGCCTTTGGTAAGATTTATCACCTTTCCTTCTTTAAATGGAAGTTCAATGAAGAATTCTTCTATGGTCTAGAGGGGCTTACAGTGCTTCTTCATGAATTGAGCTCCTCAATCATTCTCAAAGCCACTTCTTCACTTGGACTCCAATGTTGACATCCGCTTCCTTCTCCATACTCCACATGTAAAACAAATCTTGTCGGTAAGCCTTGTTCAAATTTGTTTTCCTTACCGACAAGTTGATTGCTAAATTAAGTCGGATTGCCTTGAGATGATTCATTCGGATCTTTCTTGCCTTCAAGTTCTAGAGTTATACGGGAATCAAACTCCACA
The DNA here is from genome assembly GCF_003576645.1 of Ipomoea triloba. NCBI lineage: Eukaryota > Viridiplantae > Streptophyta > Magnoliopsida > Solanales > Convolvulaceae > Ipomoea > Ipomoea triloba. Next base: position 15,513,277 of record NC_044930.1, on the reverse strand, counting down.
TGGTACCTCCGGAAGTAAGGCATGCTCATCTCATCACGGGTATGTAACCCAAGTATCAAAGCTAGCTCATCAACGGAGTGATTATATCTCTTCCCAAAAAGCATATAAGAAATGAATTTCTTGGCATTGTTTGGCTCTTTCTTTATGTTCAAGGAAGCAAGAAACTCATAGGTGACTAGGTATATGTCGGCCCTCTCAAGTCTTCAGTCTTCGGGCTCCAATCGCTTCCTTCGTATTGCATCGAACTTTAGCTGCACGAGATTTATTCTTCAAGTCTTGAGGTTAGCGAGGATCTTGTAGACGATGTTACATGCGCGAAGACGCCAATCTCGGGGAACGTAGACTGCTACCGATGACTTCAAGCCGCGAGTAGATTAATCTTCTTCAACGAGTTGCCCAATCTTCCGATTGTCTAGACGCACACGATGCTACCCATCATTTCGCATCAATAGACATCTACCTTCTCATTCTTAGTTTAAAGTAGGCTCTTAAGCAAATCCAAAACGAAGCACAATTAATTTAACAATTAAAACGCGTCCTCACCGCGAGTCCTAGAATTCACACATCTTATGGTTCACAATCACCTTAATTTCTACTAATCAAGTCCTAGAGTCTCAAATGTTCAAGCCCTAAGATTCCTACTTAGACCTCAACCCAGGCTCTGATACCAATGTGCTCTTCGGGAAGAGATATAATCACTCCGTTGATGAGCTAGCTTTGATAATTGGGTTACATACCCGTGATGAGATGAGAATGCCTTACTTTCGGAGGTACCATGTGGAGTTTAATTCCGATAGAGATGCCGCGACCCATATTACGAATGATGCTGTAACCCTCGTCTATTCCGATAAGTTTAGGGTTCGAAAAATATTTTTTAGGTTATGACATTTATGAGATGATTTCTTGGTACTTCAGAAGGATTTCTATAAGTGAGACTAGTTATTAATAAGCTGCGATCTACGTACCGGTGACGAACCGTAAAAAAAAAAAATTTAAAGGATGTATATGCAATTCGGATTTCCCTAGGAAATGGATTATTATTCACGATTCGATTAAGCGTGAACTTTCTACTTAGTTCAAGGGAGAATTAAATGGACTGTAAGAGTGAATTTGTTACGGACCTTCGTACCACTGTATTTCGCGAGATACCAGAAAATTGTCCGATTTGAGTGGTTAATGACGGGATTATTTTTAGAATAATTTTGATATCGAAATTTTCCCGAATTAAATTATATTCTTCCGAACTTTTATCTGATTTAACCCCTAATTGTCCAAGGCAAATCTTATTCTATAAGACTCACCATACTTACCATAGGGTTGTGACAAGTGGCATCCTTATTTACCATGTGGTAAATTTTAATTAATTAATTAGAAGGAGTATGGGATAAGCATGCTAGTTAACTTATGATCCAAGTTACCATCTCCCACACTCCCCATTTTCGAAATTAAGAGAAGGAAAAAGGAGAGAAGGAAAATATCATCTTCCTCTTGAGATCCAAGAACTCCATAGCCATTTTCCTACACAAGTGCTTCCATAATAGGTAAAACTTTGGTTTTATTCGGTAAAAATGACTAGAATCCTTCCATAGTAGCCATACCATAGGGTTGTGACAAGTGGCATCCTTATTTACCATGTGGTAAATTTTAATTAATTAATTAGAATGAGTATGGGATAAGCATGCTAGTTAACTTATGATCCAAGTTACCATCTCCCACACTCCCCATTTTCGAAATTAAGAGAAGGAAAAAGGAGAGAAGGAAAATATCATCTTCCTCTTGAGATCCAAGAACTCCATAGCCATTTTCCTACACAAGTGCTTCCATAATAGGTAAAACTTTGGTTTTATTCGGTAAAAATGACTAGAATCCTTCCATAGTAGCCATACCATAGGGTTGTGACAAGTGGCATCCTTATTTACCATGTGGTAAATTTTAATTAATTAATTAGAATGAGTATGGGATAAGCATGCTAGTTAACTTATGATCCAAGTTACCATCTCCCACACTCCCCATTTTCGAAATTAAGAGAAGGAAAAAGGAGAGAAGGAAAATATCATCTTCCTCTTGAGATCCAAGAACTCCATAGCCATTTTCCTACACAAGTGCTTCCATAATAGGTAAAACTTTGGTTTTATTCGGTAAAAATGACTAGAATCCTTCCATAGTAGCCATACCATAGGGTTGTGACAAGTGGCATCCTTATTTACCATGTGGTAAATTTTAATTAATTAATTAGAATGAGTATGGGATAAGCATGCTAGTTAACTTATGATCCAAGTTACCATCTCCCACACTCCCCATTTTCGAAATTAAGAGAAGGAAAAAGGAGAGAAGGAAAATATCATCTTCCTCTTGAGATCCAAGAACTCCATAGCCATTTTCCTACACAAGTGCTTCCATAATAGGTAAAACTTTGGTTTTATTCGGTAAAAATGACTAGAATCCTTCCTAGAACTTAATTTTAAGCTAAGGATTCATGAGATTATTGTTGTTATGGTGATCGTCATTTAGGACCTTCGGTGGAAAATTGAAGAAAGGGATCACCATCTTTTCTGCGGTGTAAAAACTACTTGGGAGGTAAGGAATCCCTTAAGTCGGTTTAGTCACTTGAAAATGAACAACTGCTAGTAAATTATAAGATTAGGAATTTTATGTGAAAACTGTGTTAAACTTGAGGATCTACTAGTTGGCTCAAAAAACTACATTTTGAATTTTTGGTAATTTTTGTATGCATGTTCATAGCTAATTTATGCATGTATATGTTGTATTTAGGTTCATATAGGTTTATACTTGTGAAAATAGTGGAAAATCGAGGCGTTACAGCGCGGTTTTTGCTGCCCGAAGTTGGCAGAATCGGACGGACGCGGCCTTGGACGCGCGTCCACCGCGCGTCCATTGGCGTCCAGAACGCGAAACCAAAGCCGAACGGGCGGACGCGGCCCGGACGTGCGCGTCCGCCGTGCGTCTGGCGGTGCGGACATCCGCGCGCCTGCGCGACGCGGATCCGTTTTCGACCGAACTTTCTTCCGAGGTTTTTGCTCCTGAATGTTATAATGTTTGAAAGGCCTACGGGCAACCGAGTTCAATTTTTGGAAGTTCAAATATTATTTTGTAAATTATGTTCATCACTTTGGAAGAAAAATATTGTTGTTGAGAAACAAGTATAACTCTTNGAGGCGTTACAGCGCGGTTTTTGCTGCCCGAAGTTGGCAGAATCGGACGGACGCGGCCTTGGACGCGCGTCCACCGCGCGTCCATTGGCGTCCAGAACGCGAAACCAAAGCCGAACGGGCGGACGCGGCCCGGACGTGCGCGTCCGCCGTGCGTCTGGCGGTGCGGACATCCGCGCGCCTGCGCGACGCGGATCCGTTTTCGACCGAACTTTCTTCCGAGGTTTTTGCTCCTGAATGTTATAATGTTTGAAAGGCCTACGGGCAACCGAGTTCAATTTTTGGAAGTTCAAATATTATTTTGTAAATTATGTTCATCACTTTGGAAGAAAAATATTGTTGTTGAGAAACAAGTATAACTCTTGTCACTTGAGGAATTGTGTTGAAAATCCTTTATGAGCTAATGAGGTAGCCAATTTCAAGTATTGGGCTCGAATGAGAAATATGCCCAAAAGAAATAATTTGAGAAAGAAAACTGAAGGAAGGAACATGTTTTCAAAACCTTAGTTTCTAAAGTAAGTTGAGGAGGACCTTGATTAACCCACGGGTGGCTTTAAGTGCCATTGCCCAGTGGTCGTTGTGTTATATTGTATGATCATTCATATTGCAGGGCGAAGTCTTTTCGTCGTTATGTTATATTGTATGACTAGTTCATACTGCAGGGCGAAGTCTAATCGCCGGGTACTATATAACTCGTAGGATGAGGTATTCCTATGGGGGTGTGCACACTTAAAAGTATAGTTACTCCAGAAGTTCGGGTAGGTGTCGTTTTAACGGACCTGGCTAGGCCAGCTAGGAATCATTTTAACGAACCTTACGTCCATGGGATCAGTGTTAGACCGGGTGATGACCACTGAACCCGAGTTCGATGATCCAAGTGGTCAGAGAGGGAGTTATGAGAATGCTCCAAAGGCCTCACGCTTACTAATATGAAACTAAGGAGGTTTTAATGATGAGAAAAGAGTTACTCTCTAACGACCTTGAGAAAGAAATGATTCTATCCCAAAATGTGACGTATTTTAAGCACTGAAACGTGTTGCTGAACTCTCTCTCTCTTTTGAGTTAAAAATGATGAAAAATTCTCGGAAATAAAAAGTATTATATGTTGACTGACCTCGCACATACTACTATGTTATCTATTGTTGATAATCTGGTTGCAGGTAGATTTTCAACTTATGGGTAAACTTTACAGCTTTCTAATTATTATATTTTCGAAACCTTTGTTTACTTTTGAGTGACAATGGATTTCCCTACTTAGCCGTCGTGCTAACTATACTTCGTTGTGTCCTTTATCAGATGTAGTCTAGCGTGGGCTCGTGCAGCCCCGGAACTCTGATGACCCGTCAGAGTTCATGTTTCCTATCTTAGACTATGACGACTATGCACAGTACTTATCGGGTGATGACCTGTTTGCTCCCGGCTACGCTCCAGACCCTCCAGTTCCGGCTTGTACTCCTGACCCCGTTCCTACTCCTGTTCCCCCAGTGGTATCTGTTTGGTCTCCTGCCCCCGTTAATCCATTGTGTCCTATGGATGTCATCCAGGCGAGCTATGGGTTTTATCCCATTGAGGTTTTACCGGAGAGTGACCCCCTTGAGTTTGTCGTTCACTACCCCTATCCGTGGGACCCTAGTCCTCCGGAGTATCATGAGGAGTGGATGACGGTCATCAGCACTTGTAACTTCCTAGACCATATTACCTTGTTCAAGGGCGAGTGGCACGGCACGTATACTGGCCCGGTGTACCGCTCATTAGATTAGATTGTGTCTCGGGAGAAAAGTCAGGACTGGCCTTTTTGTGTATATATCTTTTGTAGCCATGGTAGATCTAAGATGGCTAGTAAGGTCGGGTTTAGCTCAAACTCTTGTTTAATGGGCTGTAAGAAAACTACGGTACACATGTTAGTAGCTAGTTTAGCTACTCTTTTGCTGATGCTATATATATATATATATAAAGTTATGATGGTTATGATGTTTTGATACAGTTTCCTTATCTTTAGCCTGTGCATCTAGAGTGAACTCTTTCTAGATTTGATTAGGTTCAGTCTAGGTGTGGCGGTAACTACTCCGGATGTACGGTATAGCCGAGCCGGGGTGTTACAGATGCGGAGTATAACTCTAGCAACTTGAAGGCAAGAAACATCCGAATGAATCATCTCAAGGCAATCGTACTTAATTTAGCAATCAACTTGTCAGGAATGAAAACAAATTTGAACAAGGCCTACCGACAAGATTTGTTTTACATGTGGAGTATGGAGAGGGAAGCGGATGTCAACATGGGAGTCCAAGTGAAGAAGTGGCTTGCCTCTCCAAATAAGCCAAATGTTCAATCCGTTGTTATAGGACCGTTGGTAACGGAGTTATTCCTAGGATTAGGGCTTGATGTAGATCTTACTGGTGAGAAAGTTGAAGCCGAGATGAAAGTATTTACCGTCCAAGACTTCTTTGCTATGAACCTTAAGTTGGGAAGTGATGATGCCCCGCTAATTGGTGATACGGAAGAGGAAGAAGAGGAATAAGATGATGAAGGAAATGAAGAGCAACAACAACAAGGTAGAGAGGGCATTCAACATGTTGAACCCATGATGATGGATTGGGAATCTACAAGAGCCTTTCATATGCAATTGCACCAAGAACAAATGGCGTTTCTACAAGCCCAAAACACAAGGCAAGATGAGGAATTGCACGGATAAGAGAAGTGGTGGATCACAACACGAGAAAGATTGAGGAGCTCCAAGCACAATTGGCTAACCAATTCTATCCACCATCATATGGAGGCCAATGAAGGAGAAAGGAAGAGGTTTGAAGAAAGAAAAAAACAATGATTGAATGATGTCTGTTTGAGATGTGTACCACTAAAACATTAGGTTCCCTATGCGTGGGGTTCCGACTTACATTTCTTTATTTTTCATGCAGCTTACCTCTTTTTATAGGAAATGGGAAGAACCAAAGAGCAAGCCAAGAAAAGGAATTATGAGAAAGCAAGCACTAGCCGAACAAGAGCTAGAGCACAACCACCACCTCCACCACCACAAGTTGATCATAATGCAAGAGGAACAAGGGTCCTCCGAGGCTTAACTCATGAACAACTGGCGCTTGTGGATGTGTATAAGTCAAAGAATTTAATTGGAGGGAAATACTTTGATCCGAGTGTGCTAAGAGAATTCGGTTACGAAGACAAGGTAAATCGGTTGCTAAAACACACGCATTGGAGCAAAGTATTTGAATGGAGAGGGCTGACATATACCCCAGTTACCTATGAGTTTCTTGCTTCCTTGAACATAAAGAAAGAGCCAAACAATGCCTGTGATGATCTCTTCCATTTCTTATGTGCTTTTCGGGAAGAGATATAATCACTCCGTTGATCATCTAGCTTTGATACTTGGGTTACATACCCGTGATGAGATGAGCATGCCTTACTTCCGGAGGTACCATGTGGAGTTTGATTCCGATAGAGATGTTGCGACCCATATTACAAATGATGCGGAGTATAACTCTAGCAACTTGAAGGTAAGAAACATCCGAATGAATCATCTCAAGGCAATCGTACTTAATTTAGCAATCAACTTGTCGGGAATGAAAAGAAATTTGAACTAGGCCTACCGGCAAGATTTGTTTTACATGTGAAGTATGGAGAGGGAAGCAGATGTCAACATGGGAGTCCAAGTGAAGAAGTGGCTTGCCTCTAAAAATAAGCCAAATGTTCAATCCGTTTTTATAGGACTGTTGGTAACGGAGTTATTCCTAGGATTAGGGCTTGATGCGGATCTTATTGGTGAGAAAGTTGAAGCCGAGATGAAAGCATTTACCGTCCAAGACTTCTTTGCTATGAACATTAAGTTGGGAAGTGATGATGCCCCTCTAATTAGTGATAAGGAAGAGGAAGAAGAGGAAGAAGATGATGAAGGAAAAAAGAGCAACAACAACAAGTTAGAGAGGGCGTTCAACATGTTGAACCCGTGATGATGGACTGGGAATCTACAAGCCCAAAGCACAAGGCAAGATGAGGAATTGCACGGATAAGAGAAGCGGTGGAGCACAACAAGAGAAAGATTGAGGAGCTCCAAGCACAATTGGCTAACCAATTCCATCCACCATCATATGGAGGCCAATGAAGGAATCCGCCACTCCAAGGCCAAAGAAATGAAGAGATTTGAAGAAAGAAAAAAACAATTTGAGATATGTACCACTAAAACATTAGGTGCCCCATGCGTGGGGTTCCGACTTACATTTCTTTATTTTTCATGCAACTTACCTCTTTTTGTAGGAGATGGGAAGAACCAAATAGCAAGCCAAGAAAAGGAATTATGAGGAAGCAAGCACTAGCCGAATAAGGGCTAGAGCATAACCACCACCTCCACCACCACAAGTTGATCCCAATGCAAGAGGGACAAGGGTTCTCCGAGGCTTAATCATGAACAACTGGCACTTGTAGATGTGTATAAGTCAAAGAATTTATTTGGAGGTAAATACTTTGATCCGAGTGTGCTTAGAGAATTCGTTTGGGAAGACAGGGTAAATCGGTTTATAAAACACCCGCAATGGAGCAATGTATTCGAATGGAGAGGGCCGACATATACCCCAGTTAACTATGAGTTTCTTGCTTCCTTGAACATAAAGAAATAGCCAAACTATGCCCGTGATGATCTTTTCCATTTCTTATGTGAGATATAATCACTCCGTTGATGAGGTAGCATTGATACTTGGGTTACATACCCGTGATGAGATGAGCATGCCTTACTTCCGGAGGTACCATGTGGAGTTTGATTCCGATAGAGATGCCGCGACCCATATTACGAATGATGCGGAGTATAACTTTAGCAACTTGATGGCAAGAAACATCCGAATGAATCATCTCAAGGCAATCGAACTTAATTTAGCAATCAACTTGTCAGGAAGGAAAACAAATTTGAACAAGACCTACCGACAATATTTGTTTTACATGTGGAGTATGGAGAAGGAAGTTGATGTCAACATGGGAGTCCAAGTGAGGAAATGGTTTGCCTCTCAAAATAAGCCAAATGTTCAATCCGTTTTTATAGGACCGTTTGTAACGGAGTTATGCCTAGGATTAGGTGCACCTAGGTGCATGAATATTAACAAGTTAAATTACTTGCATTTGTAAGTGAAAGTATTTGCGTAAATAGGTGCATGAATATTAACAAGGCAAATTACTTGCACTTGTAAGTGAAAATAGGTGCAAAAATAGGTACATTTGTAAGTGAAACTAGGTGCACTTTTAAGTGAAACTAGGTGCACTTGTAAGTGAAACTAGGTGCACCAAAGTTCCAGATATTTACGAAAATGCCACCGTGTCATTTTTTTTAAATTGCATATGATTCATTGATCTGGCCACGTGGACGGCTGTAGAGCGTTCTCATTTCTTACTTGGGCGGCAGTTCGCATGGGAGTGCATCCCTATATATATATATATTAAGAACGAAGAGTGTTTAATAGAGTTTAACTTAGCAGAAAGATAAAGATGACAAGAACCAATATGTACAGCAATAAACTGGATTAAAATGGAGCTTGGACTACGAGAGCTTACTTCTTGTTGGCTTTCCTCTTCTCGTTAATGGCTGCTCGTGTCTTGATGGGGTCTTTTACATCTTCCAGGCTCATGTAGTCATCCGTGACATCCAGGTGCCGGTAATTTCTGTATGCTTCCCCAACGAACTCACCATCAATTACTCCATCTTTCCACAATGCTATGCACTCTTCTGCTGTCATATTGCTGTGGGCCTATAGTTTAGTAATCTTCAGAAGTTTGAATATCAGAATGGCAAGACTTTGTTCAGTGTCTTCTCTGGATCCAAACTTGAAGTTGGTCATAACTTGATCGACCTTTCTTTCTTTTTCTGACTGTTGTTCTTGTCTCTTTCTTCTTCTTTCTCTGTCTTCTTCTCTCCTTTTCTCCTTTTCCAGTGTTTGCCGGATCCTTAGTTCCTCCATTTTCTTGGCTTCCTCCAATTTTCTGCTGCTTGTTTTTTGGAATTTTTGGAGGAGGTGGACCAGAAGCTACAGGTTCACTTGCCGCCCTTTTCTTGCTTGCTGCACTTTGTCCAGTTCTTTCCCCTTTTGTTCCTGTTTCCCCTTTGTTGGCATCATCCTTATCTGAAAGAAGAATGGACATACCTTCAACTATACTTTGGAGGTGGGCAGGGACTTGGTTCGACAGTTCATCCAACAAGTTTTGTATGATGTCCTGTCGAAGCTCAGTGGTATGCATGAATGCCCTGAGCTCTTGCTTCAACTCAGCAACTTCTGCTCATGCACCTCTGGCAGCCTCTTCAGCCCATGTCATTTGCTCTAATAATTCCTCTCGGCTGGGCTGAGAGCGGTCTGATTCAGCAGTGGGCATTGATGAAATTTGGGCAAGTGTGATTTTTCGTTCAAAAAGCTCCATTCTTTTAGACTGATCAGCCATGAAATGGCGCACCTCGCCAAGGAATGCATCTCTGACCTTTCGATCATCATCAGAAGAAGGAGAAGAAGGTGGAGAAGTACCTTTACATGGAGGGGACTTGGGTGCTTCCAGATTTCCACCCGTGTGTTGCAATTCAGAGTCCACCTCTCGAACATGAATCTGAGAGTCAACAGGAGCACTGGGATCAGAGCTTGAAGGTAGCTCCATATCAGGCGCTTCCCGGTTTCCACCTGAGGAATGGATCACTTCTTGCTCTTCACCTCTCGAACCTGTGACCTCAGCATCAGCTACTGGAATGGCTGGATCAGCCAAGGAAGGAGCCTCTGCTTCAGATGCTTCCCGGTTTCCATCTGATTGAGGGGCCTCCTCAGCATCACCTCTCGAACCAGTGCTGGGAACTTGATCATCTGCAGGTAGGATTGGATCTGAGGAAGGAACTTGTACTTCGATAGGTGCTTCTCGGTTTCCACCTTCAAAATGAGTCTGTTCCTCCTCATCACCTCTCGAACCAGCAGGATTTTGAATTATCTGCTCACCTTGCTCATTTTGTTGCTCAGCAGCGCGCTCAGGAGAATCTGGAACTTCGATGATCTCAGAAGCAACTTGAGCTTGTATTGGTTGCCTTTCATAGTATCTGGCAGTGAAGGTTTGTAAAGTATCATCTGGCAACAGAAACGGGGATGGTAGTCGCCAGCCATCACTTGGACAACCTGGATAGGTGAGCAAAGGAATGACACCCTCTGGAACTATTTGTGCTTCATCGGTGTCAATGGAGGGTGTGGACTCAAGAGCTGGCAGAAGGAGAATGGAACATGGGTCTGCCTCACGTGCTTCAGAGGTCTCGAAGTCACCTCTCGAAGCTGCTTCCTGTCTGTCCAGAGCAGATTCACTTACTTGGGACACTGGAGTTGCTGCTGTTGCAATTGGATTTTCAAGATCATCCCTAACAAATCCTGAGGTCTCCCCAGGACCTCTCGTATCAACCACTTGGTGTCCTAGAGAGAGCGCAGTGGCCAGCCTGATGTCCTCTTGAAATTTGGCTTCTTGCTCAGTTGACATCTCAAGCTCATCATCTGATTCCTCAGCAGCTATGCCTTTGCCCTTATCTGATCTCTCACTGTTAAGCTTGGTTACTCGCACGATATGGGCAAGGTCAAGTAATTCATGGGCTGGGATCTTAGAAATACCCAACCACTTGAGAGAAAACTGTTCTTCCGCCTCCATTGCTGCTGCTTGTGCCATCAGTTGGATAAAGGGACTTGCTCTCCAGTTAATCCACCTGAGCACTCTAGAGAAATCATCTAAGATATGATCTTCTTCTTCCTCCAACTGAGTGGCTATTTCCTCATCTATATCAATCTGCTCAACAGATTGATCCTCTGTACCATGCGTGACTTGCACAGCCTGTTCAGTGACCTCTCGATCCTGATCCGAGAGATCATCACCCAACCCAACATCTGCTATCACTTGAGCAATTGAGCCATCGACTTGAGCAGATTCGGTGGGGGTTAATTCAATATTTTGGGCTCCTTGCACTGGGTCCCTGACCACAGTGCCCTGTTCCGGTGCTTCCACAGCATTAGTGTCAGTTTTAACATATGCAACTGGTTCTGGTTCACTGACCACATCTCGAACCTCCTCTGCTGTGCTATTCATCTCTCGAACCCATACATGCGGTTCTTCAACATCAATCCGCACTGGATCACTGATCCCAGTGCCTTCCATCTCTCGAGCTAAATCTCGAGGTACATCAACAGACTCATCAAACTCATCAGTCTTAGTAGCACTACCCATATTCAAATCCACAATAATTTCACCAGATATGGACTTAGTAGGAGGCACTCTCTCAACCTCAGTGACCAGTGTAGCCTGAGGTTCCCCCTAAGCCTGTGCCCTGTCCTCAAAAGGAACTGAAATCACTGAGGGTGCTACCTCTCGAAGTTCAGCAACAGGTTTGGCTTTCTTAGCCTTCCTTACTGCTAGGCTGGCTTTCCTTTTACCAGCGACCCTTTTGACTATTTCACCCAGAGGTGTGGAATCTGAATCATCATCTCTGGCTTGTGTTTTCCCTTTACCCTTTCCCTTAGGTTTTGAGGGAGAGGGAGCAGCTTTTACAGATCTGGTTTTGGGGGCGAGAGTTTTCGTCCTACCGATATAAGTATTTCGATGAACCTCTCTCTCTTCCCTTAGCCTGAACCCCTTCATACTCAAAAGGTGCTGAATTAAGAAACCAAAACCAACCTTTTTGACGATAGTCTTGGTCTTGGGATCTACCTTCGACTCTACTTGCTGACGAAGGAAGTTGTAGATGATCTGAGCCCAATCCAATGGGACTTTGTTCCAGACAGCATCAATGAGTTTCAGCATATCAGTGGATACCTCATCAGTCCCGGATGCTTTACTGATGATGAATTTCATGATGAGGTCCACGGCTTTGGCAAACCTCTCCTTGAGATGAAACTTGCGAAGGGCAAAGGTCGAACTGGATGGAGCCGAATCTAAACGAACTCTGTCCCAAACTGCTTGCTTGTCGAAATTGTATTCTGAAAGGTCAGAAATAGCTCCATCTGCTACTTCAAAGTCGAAAGCAGCCCTTATGTCTCCCATTGTGATTGAGATTTGAGTTTGCTGCACAGTGCTAGAGATGGAATTCTTCTTGACTTTAGCATTGGCAAACCACTCTGTGTAGTCTAGGGCATGGACGTTTTTGTAATCGTGAATCAAGTATTTGTGTAGTCCAGCCTTTTCGAATTTCTTGACAATCTTCTTCGTCACAGCTGGGTTGTCGGAATGTGCAATATATCCTTCTCTATCAAGGATACTTCCAGCCTTAACCTAGTTAAGTTGAGCCCGCACATGTTGCAGTTCCTTCTTGTACGCGTTAGAGGGTTGAGATGATGATGATGATGACCCAGACGACGCCATTGTTGAAGGTTTGTGCTTTTGGAGGGAATGTGTACAGTGTGTAGGATTTGGGAATTTGGGTATTTGGGTTTAGCTTGGTAACGGGTGAGGAAGATGGGTTTTAGTTTTTATAGGTTATGGATATGGGTCGGATATTTGGGTAGGGTTAGGAACTTGACCCGATTGACAATCCCGGTTGATTCAAAAATTAGAGAATGTCAGAAATGCCCTTTTGTAACGGTTACAAGCTTGTTATGTGGTAAGGGTATTTCTGGTAGAGTGCTGACGGTTTTGGGACTCGAGGTAATGGATGTTAAGTCCCAATAAATTGCACTTTAAGCACATGCTCCACTAAGTCAGATAGTGGCCCTAAAAAGTAGGGTACCACGTCCATAACTGATGACCACGTGGTTGTCATTAATTCCTTAATCAACCGTTATCTTGGATTGCTATTATAACGTTTGATTTCACCTCTCGAAGGTGAAGATGACTTCATACTAGTTTAAGGATCTTCCCCCTGAGTGATTGATCCCTAAACCTCCTTATTCCTTCTATCATTGATCTTGTTGGTTCTCAGATTTGGTTAAGGATCTTCCCCCTTAATGATTGATCCCTAACCTTCCTTATACCTCTATTTATCCCTGAGTCGTTACTTAGCACGTCGATATATCTGTCTTGTATCTTTCGAAGCGATCTCTCGAACTTCCCTAATTCGAGACATAACTGAGGTTTGAAAAGACTGACTTCTTTATCTTTCGAACTACCTTTCGAAGACAGATTGCGATAGAGAACAAACTTGATTCATGCAAAAGTCATCACTTAGAACATTTCCTTTAGTTCATTTAGTGAGTTCCAAATACATTACATATGAATCAATATATTATTTGATTCACTAGAGGCTTTTGTTAAAGCAAGAAGTAGCCATCTAGGTTTTGAACGTTAAAGCAGGAACTAGCCATCTAAGATCCTATCTATTCTAGTTACAAGACTAGGGATGGCTAATTCTTCTTGTTCTTCTCTCCCTCTCCACTACTGCACTCCTCACTTGCTCCTTTTCCAGAATGGGCAGCTATGGGAGGTCTACTTATGCGAGATCCTTCTCCTGATTCCAGTATCCCACCTTTGAGGATCTCTTTGCATTTGGGGGTCCATTCACCTTTTGTGAGAATAGGATGCTTGCTTGGATTATCAGGAAGCTCCGCAATCTTTTCATTCTTCATCAACTCCGGGTAGTTCTCTCCTTGGAAGTCCTTGGACTTAACTGCTGACTTCTTCCCTCTATACCAAAATGGTATATCATCTTTCCCTTTCTTTTTCTCCATGTAGGAACTGATATGAGAATGGTGATAAATCCTGAGGAAGAAGTACCCTTTTATAGCAAAATTTAGGTACTGTTGGAGTCACTGGGTGCTTTATGAATGACAATTCAATGTTGTGTAACTCCAAAGCTGCCATAAAGTTGATGTAACCGCTCCTCACAAGCGAAACAGTTCATGGCACCAAATACAAGGAGATAAACTTTGACCATTCAACCCAATTCTATCATTTCCAATTCTAGCCTTAGTTGAGAAAACATATTTTCACATAACGCCTTTGTGAAAATATCTGCTAGTTGCTCCTCCGTTGCAACATATTCCAATACTATATCCTTTTTCTCAACATGATCTCGAATGAAGTGATACTTAATATCAATATGTTTCGTCCTTGAGTGTAGCACTGGATTTTGAGTGATAGCTATAGCACTCGTATTGTCACACATAATTCTAACTTCCTTACACTCAACACCATAATCTAACAATTGTTGCTTCATCCATAAGATCTGAGCACAACTTCCAGCTGCCACATATTCTGCCTCAGCGGTACTAGTAGCTATCGAATGTTGTTTCTTGCTGAACCATGAGACAAGTCTTCCTCCTAGAAACTGACATGTCCCAGATGTGCTCTTTCTATCAATTTTGCAACGGGCAAAGTCCGCATCTGAATAACCAGTAAGTTCGAAAGATCCACCTTTCGAATACCAAAGTCCAACACTTTGCGTACCCTTGAGATATCTTAGGATCTTTTTAGATGCATTAAGATGACTTTCCTTAGGACTTGCCTGAAATCTAGCACATACACCTACTGCAAAGGATATATCTGGTCTACTTGCAGTTAAATAAAGAAGAGATCCGATGATACCTCGATACGTAGTCTGATCGACCTCCCGACCTTCACTATCAACGTCGATACGTAGAGAGGTTCCCATTGGCACTTTGACTGAGGACTTCCCTTCTATATTGTATTTCCTGAGCAGACGCTTGGTGTATTTCTCCTGGTTGATGAAGATACCTTCTTTAACCTGCTTCACTTGTAATTCCAGGAAGTAATTGAGCTCTCCCATCATGCTCATCTCGAACTTCCCTTTCATCAAACTGGAGAACTTCTCGCACAGGTCTGGATTGGTGCTCCCAAAAATGATATCGTCTACATAGATTTGCACCAATAAGATATGATCTCCATCCTTAATTCTGAACAATGTTTTGTCCACTAGGCCTTTGGTGAACCCACATTGAAGTAGAAAAGAGGATAATGTATCATACCAAGCTCTCGGGGCTTGCTTTAAGCCGTAGAGTGCCTTCTTTAGCTTGTATACTTTGTCAGCTCCAACGTCCTTCAAGAAACCCGGAGGTTGTTCAACGTACACCTCTTCTTCAAGAAATCCGTTCAGAAATGCACTCTTGACATATGCGAGAAAGATGCGAATAGCTTCGAGACGTGCCACCGGAGCAAAGGTTTCATCAAAATCTATTCCTTCCTCCTGGCAGTAACCTTTAGCAACAAGTCTGGCCTTGTTCCTAATAATAACTCCATCCTCATTCATCTTGTTTCTGAAAACCCACTTTGTTCCAATGGCATTCTGATGATGAGGTCTCGGAACTAATTCCCATACTTCGTTCCTTTCGAACTGATGAAGTTCCTCCTGCATGGCTTGCACCCAATCCGGATCACTTAGAGCTTCATCAATCACCTTGGGCTCTATTTGAGATAGAAAGCAAGCAAGCATGCTTTCTTTATAGGCTGATCTAGTTCGAACTCTGTCGCGTACATCTCCAATCACTTGATCAGCAGGGTGACTTCTTAGCCATCTCAAATCAGGTTGTGGTTCCTCAGTTGATCCTTCGGAGATAGGTTGAGATGAGAGAGTTTCATCTTCAATCTGGATTTGATCAACTTGTTGAGGATCACTCTTCTTCACGATCTTTTCATCGTCTGATTCTGAATGGAGTTCTGCAACGTCTCGAACTGTAGATTGCTTCCCATCGAGAGGTAAATCTGATCTCTCGAATGTCTCTGGTTGACACTCTTCAACCTTTTCAGATTTGTCTGCTGGGTTTGGTGGTTGATCTACTGGTGCTTGTCGTCAAAAGTGACATGTATAGATTCTTCAACCACTAATCTCCGCTTGAAGACTCTGAAGGCTTTACTTGTCGATGAATAACCCAGAAATACTCCATCGTCTGCCTTCTCATCAAATGCTCTGAGATGAGTCTTCCTGTTGTTGTGGATATAACATCTGCACCCGAATGTGTGAAAGTAACTCACATTTGGTTTCTTCCCATTCCACAACTCATACGGAGTCTTTCCAGCTCCTTTCACGATTAAGGACCTATTTTGGGTGTAACATGCTGTGTTGACCGCTTCTGCCCAAAATCCTTGTGGCATGTTAGCTTGTGAAAGCATAGTCCTTGCTGCCTCCTTGAGAGTTCTGTTCCTCCTTTCGGCAACTCCGTTCTATTGAGGTGTTCGAGCAGCTAACAACTGATGATGAATCTCATTCTCGTTGCAGTAGCTCTCGATAACTTGATTAACAAACTCTCCTCCTTGATCTGACCGGATCTTTAGTATCGAGACATCCTTTTCAACTTGAACTTGCCTTAGTAGATTGGGTTAGGCAGCCTTTGTCGCGCTTTTCTTAGTTAAGAACACGGTCCAGGTGAATCTTGTGTAGTTATCTACTACCACAAGAGTGTATTTCCTTCCTCTCATGCTGGGTGGATCTACTGGACCAAATAAGTCCATGTGTAAGAGACTTAAAGGTCTAGTAGATGACGTCTCGGCCTTGGACTTGAAAGAGGATTTGATTTGTTTGCAACGCTGACATGCCTCACAGA
The DNA here is from genome assembly GCF_003576645.1 of Ipomoea triloba. Classification (NCBI taxonomy): domain Eukaryota; kingdom Viridiplantae; phylum Streptophyta; class Magnoliopsida; order Solanales; family Convolvulaceae; genus Ipomoea; species Ipomoea triloba. Next base: position 15,496,626 of record NC_044930.1, on the reverse strand, counting down.
TCTTATCCTTTCGAAATGTAACTTTGGGCAGTCCTTCCACAAGGTTCATTTTAGTAAGCTTGTTGATAGTCTTGAAGTTCAGGTGACTAAGCTTACTGTGCCAATCCCAGCATAAGTCTTCTTTGCTCCTTGCTAACATGCATAGGGATGGTTTGGCAGATTTCCAGTCCACTATGTACATATTCCCCTTCCTTGCTGCTTCCAAGACGACTTCGAGATATTCCTCTTGTATGATTCGGCACTTGCTCTTGATGAAGATGACCTTGTAGCCCTTGTCACAGAATTGGCTTGTGCTCAGGAGGTTGAACTTGAGCCCTTCCACATAGGATACCTCCTTGATTACCAATTCATTCTTATGAATCTCACCAACAGCCTTCGTGCGTCCTTTCTTCTCATTGTCGCCAAATGTCACCAAGGGACCTTCGATAGGATGGATGTTCTCTAGCAATTTAAGATTTCCAGTCATATGTCTCGAACATCCACTGTCAATGAACCACACGTCCCTGGTGTCCTGCAAGAAGATCAAACAAGTTTAGGTACCCAAATTTTGGGTCCTAGAGGGTTAGTGAGTTTTGGCATCCATTTATACCTTGGGCCCATTACTCCAGGCCTAGGTGCAATGTAGTCATTGAACGTTTGATAATCATAAGGAATGCTAGTAGAGACTCTAGGCCTTTTAGTTGCATAGATCAGTTTAGGTTGTGGCCTGACCTCGAATTTACGCACCATGCCCTTCATGGCCTGTTTGGTCACGTGGTACCATTGGAACTGAGGTTTCTTCCACGGTTCATAGTCTTGTGACCAATCTTCATAGGATGGGTAGTGCCTGCCTTCCCACATCCGTGAGTTCCTAACTCTATGGATCTCAGACCTTCCATTTTGTCTTGAGGCGCATTATATGGAGTGTAGCTTTTCTTGTACTTGGAATGGCTTTGCGAGAGGTAATTAGGTGAATCTTATCTCTCCAGCAAAGCCCCAGCAAAGCAAATCTCATCTGCAACAAAAAATCTTATCTTCAAAGATAAGATCCCCGTCCTGACAGGGTCATGTCAGCGTTATCTTATCAGTTTGGCGTGTTGTATGAATTATTAGACAACTTTATTAAAAGGTAGCTTTACTTTATGTCAAGAAGGCCATCACACTTTGTCGGCCACATGTATTGTAATAATTGTAAACAGCTGTATTGTATTTCGAGAACCATCCTTGATCCCTATAAAAGGAGGTTCAGTTTGCTTTGTAATATATCGCAGTTTGAAATATAAAATTTCCCAGTTTGCAAAAAATATCATGAGTTTCTAAGTTTTTCAGTTGAAGGTTTTGAATAGATTTTTGGTTATGTTCCTGCTAAGTCTCAAGTAATCTCTAACATGTAGAGAAGTTAGGAAGTGGTTCGAGAGTCTTGTTGTCATGCCCCGGAGAGGCTTTTAGTTTTCTCTCACCTTTGGTCCTAATTCTCCACTGCTTTTAGAGACTCCCCGATATGTTTTACCCAGCCATTCTTTGCAGCTTTCGTATACTTTCCATTGCTGGTGTATAGGGACGGTTTGTGAATTGCTACTCTGGTCTTTTCAGGTGGTCCTTTATGACCCTTATTAGGTTTAGGTCGAGATCCTTCATTATTTGAAGTTCCCAAACCATTAGTCAGTTTATGTCTCGAGAGACAGTCTTGACGGAATCCGAGACCGGTTCTGTCACTGGTAGGCCTGTGATCATTCACAATTTTCTCCATAACTTTGGAGGAATTAGTAAATGATGCAATGACCTATCTAAGGTTATGTTCTCTGGGTCTCTCGGGCTTTGCACTCTTCCTTAAGTTGGATTAATTCAGCTTCTAAGTTGCTTATTTTGAGAATTAGCTCTGAATTCTCTTTCGAGACGTTCTTAAGAATCTCTCGTTTAGCAATTAGTTTGTTGTTTTCCTCCAAGACTTTAGCATGAGTGCTATTAGCAATGTTGAGATCCCTTCTAAGCAATTCCATGGTCTCGAAGGGATCCTCATCGCTTCCAAAAGAAGAACAACGAGAAGTAGAAGTAGAGCAGCGAGATGTAGAAGTGGAGGTTACCGCATTGTCAATTGCCATTAAGCATTGATAGTGTAAAGGCAGATGAGTCCCCTCTCATCCTCTGAGCTGCTGCTATTTTCGCTTGAGCTCGATGTCTCGGACTCCTCGGCTACCATCTCGAGTTCCTCAACAACAAGCGCCTTCCTGCGCGAATGCGTCCTTGATGATCCCTTGAAGCCACCTTGTGTTGGCTTCTCCCTGGATTCCTCCATTCTCTTGGAATCCTTGCCTTCTTGGCCTTGATGCTTGCTTACTGGAGTGTAAGGGCATTCGGACTTGAAATGTCCCGGTCTTCTACAGTTGTAGCATAGACCCTGGTTTTCCTCTTCCGTCCTTCTGGATGGATATCTCTCACTTTTCCTTCTTGAGGAGGAAGGTGAACTTGTATTGCTCTTCGGTACTTTCTTTTTCATGAATTTCTTGAATTTTCTCAAGAAGAGAGCAAACTGTTCATCAGATATGAGGTTAGTGGGGTTAGGGTCTGACCTTGAGGATGTGGATGGTTGATCGGCAATAAGTGCAACGTTTCGTCGGTCCACCACGTCCTCATCTCTCGGGAACATCTCGAATTCGAAGGCTTTGAGATCCCGGAAGAGTTTGTCTGTTGTGGTCTCCTTCAGGTCTCTGTGATTTCGCATCGTGATCACCTTTACTTTCCACTCCTTGGTTAGGCCGCGTAGAACTTTCAGGTTCAGCTCTTTCTGTGGGATCTCCTTCTTGAGGTCGCTAATCTCGGTTGTGAGCTTCATGAACCGAGATTCCATGCTGTCGATGCTCTCTCCTGGCTTCATCTTGAAGTCCTCGAACTTCTTCATTGCCACGATGAGTTTGTTTTCCTTTTCCTGTTCATCACCTTCACCAATTAACATCAAGGTGTCCCATACCTCTTTTGCCGTGTTGCACTTTCTCACTCTGGGGAAGATGGTCTCGTCTATTGCTTTGAAGAGAATGTCCTTGGCAATATTGTCAAGGTTGTTTCTCTTCCTATCATCACTTGTCCATTCTTCCTTAGGTTTTGGAACGTACTTTAGTGTATCTTTGGTTTGCTTAGTATCTTGACTGGTCCAGTTGTTATGACTTCGGCCATCTCATCATGGAGGGCAGAAAGGTACGCAAGCATGCGTGTTTTCCAGTCATCGAACCTGCTAAGATCAAAGAGAAGATGCCTCGACAACATGCTATCCATATTAAAATTATCTCGTGCTTTGAAAACCTTTTAAAAAATTTTCAAGGAAAGATCTCCAGGCAATATAAACAAAGGTTTATATCGATCAAAGAACTTGCTCTGATATCAATTGTTGGTCCCGAGGGGATGGGGTACAAGTCTAGAGGGGGGGGGGTGAATAGACTTGTATAAGATTTTGCAAATCTTTTTCGACCTCTCGTGTGTATTAGACTTAGGATGTTTAAGTCCAACACCTCACAAGATGAAGACAAAGTTTTATGCGCAGCGGAAAGGTTATCCCCTTTTAATTAGCATGAGTTTGAATTAGTTCGAGAGGTGTGATTATATGTAGTGCAGTTCGAGAGATAAGGTTAGCGAGAGATAAAAGCAGTAAAGTAAATGCGAGAGAGATTTTTAAGTCATTCGGCCAACCCGCCGACGTCTACTCTTCTTCTAGAAACTCCCTAGAAGGATTGCACTAAAACTTATGTCGAGCGCTTGAGCTTTGATCACCAAGCCCGCCTCAAGCCTCAGGTTTTTCGCCCCGCTTCTTATTACTCCACCTATCGAACACTTGAGGTTTGATCACCAAGCCCGCCTCAAGCCTCAGGATCTTCACAAGACAGCCTCCAGGTTACTCCGCCTCTTCTTGCCTTCTCCAAAGCAAGGTCGACCCGGTTGTCACAAGTTGTGTAACAATCTCCAATCTGATCAAGAGTTATCGTTGGATGTTCTTCCTTGTTGAGCAGCTTTGATCACCTTCTGGATATGTATGAGTTGTAGCTATGTAACTCTCTCAAACACTTAAATGTGTTTTTCTCGTACTCTTTGAGTTCTAATGCTCCGATCATTCTTTATGCACCTCGTTGATATTTTATCTCCATGATATTCTTCTTCTCCAAACTTAAGTTACTCAATCGAACCACGGTGTATATATCATTCCATTAGTTGAAGAAGTTCCAGTCTATCAAAACTAATGCTGATGTTTCGACTGGTTGATTTCTCGATCCTATGTCTCGAACTGGATCGATGTCTCGAATTTTTTCTGATGTCTCGAGACTTAGTTGATGCCTCGCAGACCCTTATTCCTCCAGTGATGTCTCGTGTCTTCGTCGGTTCTATCTAATGAAAACTTACAACACGAAACTTCTAAAAAGTTCATCCAATTTTACTTTGAGCTAAAATATTTTCCGAGTTGAGCTCATAGACCCGGTTGTATTTTTCGCAATTGGTTTACTTGTCGAACTTACATGTTTTGCCTATACTCGAGACTTAGGGGATTATACTTTACATTTGGTATCATCAAAACCTATTACAATATGTTCCTAACAATTTCCTTCATCATCTTCTTCCTCTTATCACTAATTAGCGAGGCATCATCACCTCCCAACTTAAGGGTCATACCAAAGAAGTCTTGGACGATAAATGCTTTCATCTTGGCTTCAACTTTCTCACCAGTAAGATCCGCATTAAGCCCTAATCCTAGGAATAACTCCGTTACCAACGGTCCTATAAAAACGGATTGAAAATTTGGCTTATGTTGAGAGGCAAGCCACTTCTTCACTTGGACTCCCATGTTGATATCCGCTTCCATCTCCATACTCCACATGTAAAACAAATCTTGCCGGTAGGCCTTGAGATGATTCATTCGGATCTTTCTTGCCTTCAAGTTGCTAGAGTTATACTCCGCATCATTCGTAATATGGGTCGCGGCATCTCTAACGAAATCAAAATCCAAATGGTACCTCCGGAAGTAAGGCATGCTCATCTCATCACGGGTATGTAACCCAAGTATCAAAGCTAGCTCATCAACGGAGTGATTATATCTCTTCCCGAAGTAAACATAAGAAATGGATTTCCAGGCATTGTTTGACTCCTTCTTTATATTCAAGGAAACAAGAAACCCATCGGTAACTGGGGTATATGTCGGCCCCTCCATTCGAATACTTTGCACCATTGCGGGTGTCTTAGCAACCGATTTACCCTGCACTCGGATCAAAGTATTTCCCTCCAATTAAATTCTTTGACTTATACACATCTACAAGTGTCAGTTGTTCATGATTAAGCCTCGGAGGACCCTTGTCCCTCATGCATTGGGATCAACTTGTGGTGGTGGAGGTGGTGGTTGTGCTCTAGCTAGGGGTGTGCAATTCACCGAAATTTTTCGGTTAACCGACCGAATCGAAAAATTCGGTTAACCATTAACCGAACCGAAAAATTCGGTTCGGTTAATGGTTAAAGGAATCTTGAAATTTCGATTAACGGTTAATTCGGTTCGAAAGGTCGGTTAACCGAATTAACCAAACGGTTAACCGAATTTATATATATCTAGATAAATAATTAAATATAAATACTAAATACTAATTGGATTGAAGATTTGAAGTTATGGATGTTTGAATATTTGAAGTTATAGATACTTTGTATTTTATTTTAATTGGATATATTATTTTAAGTGTTATTTTTAGAATTTTATATTTTAGGTTTAAAAAGTTCGGTTTTCGATTAACCGACCGATTAACAAAAAAAATTTCGGTTCGGTTAATTCGGTAACACAAACTTCGTTCGGTTAACGGTTAGATTTTTTAACATTTCGGTTAATTCGGTTCGGTTAACCGAATGCACACCCCTAGCTCTAGCCCTTGTTCGGCTAGTGCTTGCTACTTCATAATTCCTTTTCTTGGCTTGCTCTTTGGTTCTTCCCATTTCCTACAAAAAGCGGTAAGTTGCATGAAATATAAAGAAATGTAAGTCGTAACCCCACGCATAGGACACCTAATGTTTTAGTGGTACACATCTCAAAAGAACATCATTCAATCATTGTTTTTTTGTTCCTTCAAATCTCTTCCTTCCTTTGGCCTTGGAGTGGCGGATTCCTTCATTGGCCTCCATATGATGGTGGATGGAATTGGATAGCCAATTGTGCTTGGAGCTCCTCAATCATTCTCGTGTTGTGCTCCATCGCTTCTCTTATCCGTGCAATTCCTCATCTTGACTTGTGCTTTGGGTTTGTAGAAACGCCATTTGTTCTTTGTGCAATTGCATATGAAAGGCTCTTGTAGATTCCCAATCCATCATCACAGGTCCACCATGATGAATGTCCTCTCTACCTTGTTGTTGTTGCTCTTCATTTGCTTCATTATCTTCTTCCTCTTCTTCCTCTTCCTTATCACCAATTAGTGGGGCATCATCACCTCCTTGCTCGGTAGACCTTGTTCAAATTTGTTTTCATTCCCGACAAGTTGATTGCTAAATTAAGTACGATTGCCTTGAGATGATTCATTCGGATCTTTCTTGCCTTTAAGATGCTAGAGTTATACTCCGCATCATTCGTAATATGGGTCGCGGCATCTCTATCGGAATCAAACTCCACATGGTACCATTGTAAGTAAAGCAGGCTCATCTCATCACGGGTATGTAACCCAAGTATCAAAGCTAGCTCATCAACGAAGTGATTATATCACATAAGAAATGGATTTCTTAGCATTGTTTGGCTCTTTCTTTATGTTCAAGGAAGCAAGAAACCCATAGGTAACTAGGGCATATGTCGGCCATCTCCATTCGAGTACTTTGCTCCATTGCGGGTATCTTAGCAACCGATTTACATTGTCTTCGCAACCGAATTCTCTTAGCACATTCGGGTCAAAGTATTTCCCTTCAATTAAATTCTTTGACATATACATATCCACAAGCGCCAGTTGTTCATGATCAAGCCTCGGAGGACCCTTGTTCCTCTTGCATTATGATCAACTTGTGGTGGTGGAGGTGGTGGTTGTGCTCTAGCTCTTGTTCGGCTAGTGCTTGCTTCCTCATAATTCCTTTTCTATGTATGCTCTTTAGTTCTTCCCATTTCCTACAAAAAGAGGTAAGTTGCATGAAAAATAAAGAAATGTAAGTCGGAACCCCGGTAAGTTGCATGAAAAATAAAGAAATGTAAGTCGGAACCCCACGCATATGCATGAAAAATAAAGAAATGTAAGTCGGAACCCCACGCATAGGGAAGAAAAATAAAGAAATGTAAGTCGGAACCCCACGCATAGGGAACCTAATGTTTTAGTGGTACACATCTCAAACAGACATCATTCAATCATTGTTTTTTCTTTCTTCAAATCTCTTCCTTCATTTGGCTTTCGAGTGGCGAACTCCTTCATTGGCCTCCATATGATTGTGGATGGAATTGGTTAGCCAATTGTGCTTGGAGCTTCTCAATCTTTCTCGTGTTGTGCTCCACCGCTTCTCTTATCCGTGCAATTCCTCATCTTGCCTTGTGCTTTGGGCTTGTAAAAACGCCATTTGTTCTTAGTGCAATTGCATATGAAATACCCTTGTAGATTCCCAATCCATCATCACGGGTCCACCATGTTGAACGCCCACTTTACCTTGTTGTTGTTGCTCTTCATTTCCTTCATCATCTTCTTCCTCTTCTTCCTCTTCCTTATCACCAATTAGCGGGGCATCATCACCTCCCAACTTAAGGTTCATTGCAAAGAAGTCTTGGACGGTAAATGCTTTCATCTCGGCTTCAACTTTCTCACCAGTAAGATCTGCATCAAGCCCCTATCCTAGGAATAACTCCGTTACCAACGATCCTATTAAAACGGATTGAATATTTGGCTTATTTTGAGAGGCAAGCCACTTATTCATTTGGACTCCCATGTTGACATCCGCTTCCTTCTCCATACTCCACATGTAAAACAAATCTAGCCGGTAGACCTTGTTCAAATTTTTTTTCATTCCCGACAAGTTGATTGCTAAATTAAGTACGATTGCCTTGAGATGATTCATTCGGAATTTTCTTGCCTTTAAGATGCTAGAGTTATACTCCGCATCATTCGTAATATGGGTCGCGGCATCTCTATCGGAATCAAACTCCACATGGTACCACTGTAAGTAAAGCAGGCTCATCTCGTCACGGGTATGTAACCCAAGTATCAAAGCTAGCTCATCAACGAAGTGATTATATCACATAAGAAATGGATTTCTTAGCATTGTTTGGCTCTTTCTTTATGTTCAAGGAAGCAAGAAACCCATAGGTAACTGCGGTATATGTCGACCCTCTCCATTCAAATACTTTGCTCCATTGCAGGTGTCTTAGCAACCGATTTACCCTATCTTCGCAACCGAATTCTCTTAGCATACTCGGATCAAAGTATTTCACTCCAATTAAATTCTTTGACTTATACACATCCACAAGCGCCAATTGTTCATGACTTAAGCCTCGGAGGACCCTTGTTCCTCTTGCATTATGATCAACTTGTGGTGGTGGTGGTTGTGCTGTAGCTCTTGTTCGGCTAGTGCTTGCTTCCTCATAATTCGTTTTCTTGGCTTGCTCTTTGGTTCTTCCCATTTCCTACAAAAAGAGGTAACTTGCATGAAAATTAAAGAAATGTAAGTCGGAACCCCACGCATAGGGAACCTAATGTTTTAGTGGTACACATCTCAAAAGAACATCATTCAGTCATTGTTTTTTTCTTTCTTCAAATCTCTTCCTTCCCTTGGCCTTGTAGTGGCGGATTCCTTCATTGGCCTCCATATGATGGTGGATGGAATTGGTTAGCCAATTGTGCTTGGAGTTCCTCAATCTTTCTCGTGTTGTGCTCTACCGCTTCTATTATCCGTGCAATTCCTCATCTTGCCTTGTGCTTTGGGTTTGTAGAAACACCATTTGTTCTTGGTACAATTGCATATGAAAGGCTATTGTAGATTCCCAATCCATCATCACGGGTCCACCATGTTGAACGCCCTCTCTACCTTGTTGTTACTCTTCATTTGCTTCGTTATCTTCTTCCTCTTCTTCCTCTTCCTTATCACCAATTAGCAGGGCATCATCACCTCCCAACCTAAGGTTCATAGCAAAGAAGTCTTGGACGGTAAATGCTTTCATCTCGGCTTCAACTTTCTCACCATTAAGATCTGCATCAAGCCCTAATCCAGAGAATAACTCCGTTACCAACGGTCCTATAAAAACGGATTGAACATTTGGCCAATTTTGAGAGGCGAGCCACTTCTTCACTTGGATTCCCATATTGACATCCGCTTCCTTCTCCATACTGCACATGTAAAACATACCTTGCCGGTAGGCCTTGTTCAAATTTGTTTTCGTTCCCGACAAGTTGATTGCCAAATTAAGTACGATTGCTTTGAGATGATTCATTAGGATCTTTCTTACCTTTAAGTTGCTAGAGTTATACTCCGCATCATTCGTAATATGGGTCGCGGCATCTCTATCGGAATCAAACTGCACATGGTACCTCCGGAATGAAGGCATGCTCATCTCATCATGGTATGTAACCCAAGTATCAAAGCTAGCTCATCAACGGAGTTATTATATCTCTTCCCGAAAAGCACATAAGAAATGGATTTCCTGGCATAGTTTGGCTCTTTCTTTATGTTCAAGGAAGCAAGAAACCCATAGGTAACTGGGGTATATGTCTGCCCTCTCCATTCGAATACTTTGGTCCATTGCGGGTGTCTTAGCAACCGATTTACATTGTCTTCGCAACCGAATTCTCTTAGCACATTCGGGTCAAAGTATTTCCCGCAACCGAATTCTCTTAGCACATTCGGGTCAAAGTATTTCCCTTTAATTAAATTCTTTGACCCGCCACAAGCGCCAGTTGTTCATTTAATTAAATTCTTTGACCCGCCACAAGCGCCAGTTGTTCATGATTAAGCCTCGGAGGACCCTTGTTCATCTTGCATTATGATCAACTTGTGGTGGTGGAGGTGGTTGTTGTACTCTAGCTCTTGTTCGGCTAGTGCTTGCTTCCTCATAATTCATTTTCTTGGCTTACTCTTTGGTTCTTCCCATTTCCTACAAAAAGAGGTAAGTTGCATGAAAATTAAAAAAATGTAAGTCGGAACCCCACGCATAGGGCACATAATGTTATAGTGGTACACATCTCAAAAGAACATCATTCAATAATTGTATTTTTCTTTCTTCAAATCTCTTCCTTCCCTTGGCCTTGTAGTGGCGGATTCCTTCATTGGCCTCCATATGATGGTGGATGGAATTGGTTAGCCAATTCTGCTTGGAAATCATCAATCTTTCTCGTGTTGTGCTCCACCGCTTCTATTATCCGTGCAATTCCTCATCTTGCCTTGTGCTTTGGGTTTGTAGAAACACCATTTGTTCTTGGTACAATTGCATATGAAAGGCTATTGTAGATTCCCAATCCATCATCACGGGTCCACCATGTTGAACGCCCTCTCTACCTTGTTGTTGCTCTTCATTTGCTTCGTTATCTTCTTCCTCTTCTTCCTCTTCCTTATCACCAATTAGCGGGGCATCATAACATCCCAACTTAAGGTTCATAGCAAAGAAGTCTTGGACGGTAAATGCTTTCATCTCGGCTTCAACTTTCTCACCATTAAGATCTGCATCAAGCCCTAATCCAGAGAATAACTCCGTTACCAACGGTCCTATAAAAACGGATTGAACATTTGGCCAATTTTGAGAGGCGAGCCACTTCTTCACTTGGATTACCATATTGACATCCGCTTCCTTCTCCATACTACACATGTAAAACAAACCTTGCCGATAGGCCTTGTTCAAATTTATTTTCGTTCCCGACAAGTTGATTGCCAAATTAAGTACGATTGCTTTGAGATGATTCATTAGGATCTTTCTTACCTTTAAGTTGCTAGAGTTATACTCCGCATCATTCGTAATATGGGTCGCGGCATCTCTATCAGAATCAAACTGCACATGGTACCTCCGGAAGGAAGGCATGCTCATCTCATCACGGTATGTAACCCAAGTATCAAAGCTAGCTCATCAACGGAGTTATTATATCTCTTCCCGAAAAGCACATAAGAAATGGATTTCCTGGCATAGTTTGGCTCTTTCTTTATGTTCAAGGAAGCAAGAAACCCATAGGTAACTGGGGTATATGTTTGCCCTCTCCATTCGAATACTTTGGTCCATTGCGGGTGTCTTAGCAACCGATTTACATTGTCTACGCAACCGAATTCTCTTAGCACATTCGGGTCAAAGTATTTCCCTTTAATTAAATTCTTTGACCCGCCACAAGCGCCAGTTGTTCATGATTAAGCCTCGGAGGACCCTTGTTCATCTTGCATTATGATCAACTTGTGGTGGTAGAGGTGGTTGTTGTACTCTAGCTCTTGTTCGGCTAGTGCTTGCTTCCTCATAATTCATTTTCTTGGCTTACTCTTTGGTTCTTCCCATTTCCTACAAAAAGAGGTATGTTGCATGAAAATTAAAGAAATGTAAGTCGGAACCCCACGCATAGGGCACATAATGTTATAGTGGTACACATCTCAAAAGAACATCATTCAATCATTGTATTTTTCTTTCTTCAAATCTCTTCCTTCCCTTGGCCTTGTAGTGGCGGATTCTTTCATTAGCCTCCATATGATGGTGGATTGAATTGGTTAGCCAATTGTGCTTGGAGTTCCTCAATCTTTCTCGTGTTGTGCTCCACCGCTTCTCTTATCCGTGCAATTCCTCATCTTGACTTGTGCTTTGGGTTTGTAGAAACGCCATTTGTTCTTGGGGCAATTGCATATGAAAGGCTCTTGTAGATTCCCAATCCATCATCACAGGTCCCTCTCTACCTTGTTGTTGTTGCTCTTCATTTGCTTCATTATCCTCTCTACCTTGTTGTTGTTGCTCTTCATTTGCTTCATTATCTTCTTCCTCTTCTTCCTCTTCCTTATCACCAATTAGTGGGGCATCATCACCTCCCCACTTAAGGTTCATAGCAAAGAAGTCTTTGACGGTAAATGCTTTCATCTCGGCTTCAACTTTCTCACCAGTAAGATCTGCATCAAGCCCTAATCAAGAGAATAACTCCGTTACCAACGGTCCTATAAAAACGGATTGAAAATTTGGCTTATTTTTAGAGGCAAGCCACTTCTTCACTTGGATTCCCATGTTGACATCCGCTTCCTTCTCCATACTCCACATGTAAAACAAATCTTGCCGGTAGGCCTTGCTCAAATTTGTTTTCATTCCCGACAAGTTGATTGCTAAATTAAGTACGATTGCTTTGATATGATTCATTAGGATCTTTCTTACCTTTAAGTTGTTAGAGTTATACTCCGCATCATTCGTAATATGGGTCGCGGCATCTCTATCGGAATCAAACTGCACATGGTACCTCCGGAAGGAAGGCATGCTCATCTCATCACGGTATGTAACCCAAGTATCAAATCTAGCTCATCAACGGAGTTATTATACCTCTTCCCGGAAAGCACATAAGAAATGGATTTCCTGGAATAGTTTGGCTCTTTCTTTATGTTTAAGGAAGCAAGAAACCCATAGGTAACTGCGGTATATGTCTGCCTCCATTGCGGGTGTCTTAGCAACCGATTTACATTGTCTTCGCAACCGAATTCTCTTAGCACATTCGGGTCAAAGTATTTCCCTTCAATTAAATTCTTTGACATATACACATCCACAAGCGCCAGTTGTTCATGATTAAGCCTCGGAGGACCCTTGTTCCTCTTGAGGAGCTCCAAGCACAATTGGCTAACCAATTCCATCCACCATCATATTGAGGCTAATGAGGGAATCCGCCACTCCAAGACCAAAGGAAGGAAGATATTTGAAGAAAGAAAAAACAATGATTGAATGATGTCTGTTTGAGATGTGTACCACTAAAACATTAGGTGTCCTATGCGTGGGGTTCCGACTAACATTTCTTTATTTTTCATGCAACTTACCTCTATATATAGGAAATGGGAAGAACCAAAGAGCAATCCAAGAAAAGGAATTATGAGGAAGCAAGCACTAGCTGAACAAGAGCTAGAGCACAACCACCACCTCCACCACCACAAGTTGATCATAATGCAAGAGGAACAAGGGTCCTCCGAGGCTTAACTCATGAACAACTGGCGCTTGCGGATGTGTATAAGTCAAAGAATTTAATTGGAAGGAAATACTTTGATCCAAGTGTGCTAAGAGAATTCGGTTGAGAAGACAGGGTAAATCGGTTTCTAAGACACCCGCAATGGAGCAAAGTTTTCGAATGGATAGGGCCGACATATACCCCAGTTACCTGTGGGTTTCTTGCTTCCTTGAACATAAAGAAAGAGCCAAACAATGCCAGGAAACCCATTTCTTATGTGTTGATGAGCTAGCTTAGATACTTGGGTTACATACCCGTGATGAGAAGAGCATGCCTTACTTCCGGAGGTACCATGTGGAGTTTGATTCCGATAGAGATGCAGACCCATATTACGAATGATGCGGAGTATAATTCTAGCAACTTGAAGGCAAGAAACATCCGAATGAATCATCTCAAGGCAATCGTACTTAATTTAGCAATCAACTTGTCGGGAATGAAAACAAATTTGAACAAGGCATACCGGCAAGACTTGTTTTACATGTGGAGTATGGAAAAGGAAGCGGATATCTACATGGGAGTCCAAGTGAAGAAGTGGCTTGCCTCTCAAAATAAGCCAAATGTTCAATCCATTTTTATACGACCGTTGGTAACGGAGTTATTACTAGGATTAGGGCTTGGTGCGGATCTTACTGGTGAGAAACTTGAAGCCGAGATGAAAGCATTTACCGTCAAAGACTTCTTTGGTATGAACCTTAGGTTTGGAGGTGATGAGAGGAAGAAGATTATGAAGGAAATGAAGAGCAACAACAACAAGGTAGAGAGGGCGTCCAACATGGTGGACTCGTGATGATGGATTGGGAATCTACAAGAGCCTTTCATATGCAATTGCACCAAGAACAAATGGCGTTTCTACAAGTCCAAAGCACAAGGCAAGATGAGGAATTACACAGATAAGAAAAGCGGTGGAGCACAACACGAGAAAGATTGAGGAGCTCCAAGCACAATTGGCTAACCAATTCCATCCACCATCATATGGAGGCCAATGAAGGAATCCGCCACTCCAAGACCAAAGGAAGGAAGATATTTGAAGAAAGAAAAAACAATGATTGAATGATGTCTGTTTGAGATATGTACCACTAAAACATTAGGTGTCCTAAGCGTGGGGTTCCGACAAACATTTCTTTATTTTTCAAGCAACTTACCTCTATATGTAGGAAATGGGAAGAACCAAAGAGCAAGCCAAGAAAAGGAATTATGAGGAAACAAGCACTAGCCGAACAAGAGCTAGAGCACAACAACCACCTCCACCACCACAAGTTTATCATAATGCAAGAGGAACAAGGGTCCTCCGAGGCTTAACTCATGAACAACTGGCGCTTGTGGATGTGTATAGGTCAAAGAATTTAATTGGAAGGAAATACTTTGATCTGAGTGTGCTAAAAGAATTCTGTTGAGAAGACAGGGTAAATCGGTTGCTAAGACACCCGCAATGGAGCAAAGTATTCGAATGGATAGGGCCGACATATTCCCCAGTTACCTATGGGTTTCTTGCTTCCTTTAACATAAAGAAAGAGCCAAACAATGCCAGGAAACCCATTTCTTATGTGCTTTTTGGGAAGAGATATAATCACTCGGTTGATGACCTAGCTTAGATACTTGGGTTACATACTCGTGATGAGAAGAGCATGCCTTACTTCCGGAGGTACCATGTGGAGTTTGATTCCGATAGAGATGCAGACCCATATTACGAATGATGCGGAGTATAATTCTAGCAACTTGAAGGCAAGAAACATCCGAATGAATCATCTCAAGGCAATCGTACTTAATTTAGCAATCAACTTGTCGGGAATGAAAACAAATTTGAACAAGGCATACCGGCAAGATTTGTTTTACATGTGGAGTATGGAAAAGGAAGCGGATATCTACATGGGAGTCCAAGTGAAGAAGTGGCTTGCCTCTCAAAATAAGCCAAATGTTCAATCCGTTTTTATACGACCGTTGGTAACGGAGTTATTACTAGGATTAGGGCTTGGTGCGGATCTTACTGGTGAGAAACTTGAAGCCGAGATGAAAGCATTTACCGTCAAAGACTTGTTTGGTATGAACCTTAGGTTTGGAGGTGATGATACCCCGCTGATTGGTGATAAGGAAGAGGAAGAAGATGATGAAGGAAATGAAGAGCAACAACAACAAGGTAGAGAGGGCGTCCAACATGGTGGACTCGTGATGATGGATTGGGAATCTACAAGAGCCTTTCATATGCAATTGCACCAAGAACAAATGGCGTTTCTACAAGCCCAAAGCACAAGGCAAGATGAGGAATTACACAGATAAGAAAAGCGGTGGAGCACAACACGAGAAAGATTGAGGAGCTCCAAGCACAATTGGCTAACCAATTCCATCCACCATCATATGGAGGCCAATGAAGGAATCCGCCACTCCAAGACCAAAGGAAGGAAGATATTTGAAGAAAGAAAAAACAATGATTGAATGATGTCTGTTTGAGATATGTACCACTAAAACATTAGGTGTCCTAAGCGTGGGGTTCCGACAAACATTTCTTTATTTTTCAAGCAACTTACCTCTATATGTAGGAAATGGGAAGAACCAAAGAGCAAGCCAAGAAAAGGAATTATGAGGAAACAAGCACTAGCCGAACAAGAGCTAGAGCACAACAACCACCTCCACCACCACAAGTTTATCATAATGCAAGAGGAACAAGGGTCCTCCGAGGCTTAACTCATGAACAACTGGCGCTTGTGGATGTGTATAGGTCAAAGAATTTAATTGGAAGGAAATACTTTGATCTGAGTGTGCTAAAAGAATTCTGTTGAGAAGACAGGGTAAATCGGTTGCTAAGACACCCGCAATGGAGCAAAGTATTCGAATGGATAGGGCCGACATATTCCCCAGTTACCTATGGGTTTCTTGCTTCCTTTAACATAAAGAAAGAGCCAAACAATGCCAGGAAACCCATTTCTTATGTGCTTTTTGGGAAGAGATATAATCACTCGGTTGATGACCTAGCTTAGATAGTTGGGTTACATACCCGTGATGAGAAGAGCATGCCTTACTTCCGGAGGTACCATGTGGAGTTTGATTCCGATAGAGATGCAGACCCATATTACGAATGATGCGGAGTATAATTCTAGCAACTTGAAGGCAAGAAACATCCGAATGAATCATCTCAAGGCAATCGTACTTAATTTAGCAATCAACTTGTCGGGAATGAAAACAAATTTGAACAAGGCATACCGGCAAGATTTGTTTTACATGTGGAGTATGGAAAAGGAAGCGGATATCTACATGGGAGTCCAAGTGAAGAAGTGGCTTGCCTCTCAAAATAAGCCAAATGTTCAATCCGTTTTTATACGACCGTTGGTAACGTAGTTATTACTAGGATTAGGGCTTGGTGCGGATCTTACTGGTGAGAAACTTGAAGCCGAGATGAAAGCATTTACCGTCCAAGACTTCTTTGCTATGAACCTTAAGTTGGGAGGTGCTAATTAGTGAAAACGAAGACGAAGAAGAGGAAGAAAATGATGAAGGAAATAAAGAGCAAGAACAACAAGGTAGAGTGGGCGTCCAACATGGTGGACCCGTGATGATGGATTGGGAATCTACAAGAGCCTTTCATATGCAATTGCACCAAGAACAAATGGCGTTTCTACAAGCCCAAAGCAAAAGGCAAGATGAGGAATTGCACGGATAATAGAAGCGGTGGAGCACAACACGAAAAAGATTGAGGAGCTCCAAGCACAATTGGCTAACCAATTCCATCCACCATCATTTGGAGGCCAATGAAGGAATCCGCCACTCTAAGACCAAAGGAAGGAAGATATTTGGAGAAAGAAAAAACATTGATTGAATGATGTTTGTTTGAGATGTGTACCACTAAAACATTAGGTGTCCTATGCGTGGGGTTCCGACTTACATTTCTTTATTTTTCATGCAACTTACCTCTATATGTAGGAAATGGGAAGAACCAAAGAGCAATGCAAGAAAAGGAATTATGAGGAAGCAAACACTAGCCGAACAAGAGCTAGAGCACAACCACCACCTCCACCACCAAAAGTTGATCATAATGCAAGAGGAACTAGGGACCTCCGAGGCTTAACTCATGAACAACTGGTGCTTGTGGATGTGTATAAGTCAAAGAATTTAATTGGAAGGAATACTTTGATCCGAGTGTGCTAAGAGAATTCGGTTGCGAAGACAGGGCAATTGAGCAAAGTATTCGAATGGATAGGGCCGACATATACCCCAGTTACCTATGCAATTGCACCAAGAACAAATGGAGTTTCTACAAGGCAAGATGAGGAATTGCACGGATAAGAGAAGCGGTGGAGCACAACACGAGAAAGATTGAGGAGCTCCAAGTGATAAGCACCATGAATGATAATTAAAAAGGGTCTAAAATGGATTAGAAGTGTAACGTTTTGCCATCCGATCATAACAATTGCATGCATTTTAGCTTAGATGTGACCAAAATTTTGTTACATCAATCATAGGAAAAGTTTTTAGATATTTTACAGGTTGGAGAGGGATTTGAGGCTAAAATAGAGCAAAAGACAAACGAAGCCGCAATGCAATATCGTCCCACGCAGCCTCACACGTGTGTGGCTGGGCGTGGAATCTTTCTAGTAACCATCTACACCCACCACCACGCGTGGTGGCATGCGTGGTCGGGCCAAGAGCCATTTTGGGAAATTTGTATCCTTTTGTCACCTATATAAATCTCTTTTGCCCTAAACCTAAAGGAGGGTGTGACACCCCAACTTTTCACAAGCCGAGATAGCTAAACTTTAACGCAAAAGCTGCCTATCTCAACTATCAAACATACATAGCGGAAGCAATTTATAACCTAAAGGGGTATCATGCCACATCTAGGTAAGAAAAGCTCGCCCTAGATGCACAGGCTAACCAAAAACTGAACCAACTCTATAGATATAAATCCTGAAAACATATCCATCATAACAAAAATCTAAACAAGAGTATATGAAATCTCAACAATGGCACACAGGCCCAAACATAAAGTCTAAAACAACATAACTATGTCTAAGCTGCCTCATAAGGGTAAGCTCTAACGCGCTCTCGCTTAGACTTATTTCATACCTGGAAAACATACGAGAAACCATTAGCAAAAAAGGAAATATAGATATATAATAAGTTGTAAATAGGTTTACACACCCATATAGAATATATACACCAACGAATTGTTCAATATGTAAAATCGGATACTCAAATACAACATGCTGAATAAAGGATAAATCAAGACTCCTCAACAATATCAATATTCAATTGAATTGCACAAGACAACAAGATATCAACAGAATCAAGGATTCAATAGAGTACTCATAAGAAACGACCAACAAGAATATATATCCAAGAATAATCAACAGCCAACGAGATATGATATAACTCAAGAATCAAGTAAGAGACCAAACAGACCTCAACCTAAGGATAAGTACTAACCCTTACCCTCCAACCAACACCAACCCTCAAACCAAACATCAAACCCAAACTCAGTTCACGGACGCATATAATGCCCGAAGCATAAAGGCAAATGGTGCCCGAAATACACAAAGGCAAATCGTGCCCAAATACATAGAGGCAAATAGTCCTCAACTACACAAATGGCAAATAGTGCCCATATACACAAATGGCAAATAGTGCCCATATACACAATGGCAAATAAAGCCCCAAAATACACAAGGATACTCAAAGATCCACCCTCCACATCCAACCTCAACCTCAGCCCAAGAACCACAACTCAGAGTGTTCATCTCAGATTATGAACACAAACCAACTCCCAGATAATATAATCAAGGATTCAACAAAGCAAGAGATTCAAAAGATGGACCAAGAGATATGAATAAATACTCCAAAGACATGGTAAAATACTCAACAAAATACTCCAACAAAGTTCAGAACAAAAGGGGGAAACAACCAAACAAACAGACCACAGAACAGATCACTGGAACCAGAACTCCCAGCAGCCTGATGGAACAACCCAGCGGAACTCCGCCCTCCGCCACTCTCCTCCGCAAGGAGGGAGCGGACCTCCTCAGCGGAACCCTCTCTTCCGTCATCCCTCACCGTGAACCACTTACGGAAGATTCCAGCGGGACACATTATACCGCTGGGGTACTCCGCAAGGGCAACCCAAACCCCAGATCACAGACTCAGACAGAATACGCAATGTTCAGATTAGAATACAAAAACAGGAATTATATTGCTCAGATTACAACTTCCAGAAGCCAAATAAACAAGGAATCCATGCCAATAAATATCCATAAACATCAATAAGTAAAGGATCATGAACACAAGTTCATAATCCATCAAAGATGACTTCACAGACAACAACAAATAGGCTAACAGCAAGGAAATCATCAGGATTCCAATACACCAAATAATATCATAGATTGAGAGTGTGAAAATAGATTTTGGTGGACATAGTGGTTACCTCTTGAAGCACACTTCACCCAAGAACTCTCAAACCTCCTCACAAAGCTTCACCTCCACCTTGATCATCTTTTTTCCCAAAAGATCCCCAAAAGAACAACATAAGAACTTGTATAAAGATTATGAAAATAACATGATGCAAGGTATATTCCTAGAGATAGACACTTACCCAAGCCTTAACAATCCTAAAAGAGCAATCTTGACTTGAATCTTGAAGATGAAAGTGTAGGATTCACTTTAGGGTTCTCTAGACGTGAAAGGAGTAGGATGGATTATTCTTGCAGGAAATGAAAAGGAAATAGGGTTGCAGGGAAAGATCATTACATATATTATATATGTATCAACTAGGGTAAGACATAAAATAATGGGCCCTTATAAAATGGGTCACACATTATTCATTATACTACTAGTTTGTAAGGAGTTAATCTTCCAAGAATAAACATATATGTAGATTGGGCCATTATATAAATACTCTTACTTATAAGAATTGTAAGGATCCAAATTAGAATAAATTCCTTACAAGAATTAAATCAAGAATTGGACTTTTGAATAAAATAATAAATTCCGGGTTCAAGGAATATATATATATATATATATATATATATATATATATATATATCAATTGGAAAGACTAAGCCCAATTAAACCAAACAAATCGCCCTGTGGAATTAATTACCGGTCTCAAGGCTCGAACGGATTTACGGGGTATTACACTCTACCCCCCTTAAAAGGAGCTTCGTCCCCGAAGCTCGTAGCTCACGGGAACTTAGAACGGAATGGTTCAAGGAAACAAGGAATCGATCGAAGCTTAAGGAAAAAGGATTGCTCAACCAACCTATCCTCAAGAACATACTACACTACTACTCTTAAACTTCTAACTTACCCAACCCATGCACAGCATGCAAGAACTAAACTAACTACTTACCTAGGTCAAATAAAGCCGGGTAGCGTCTCCTCATCTCGTCCTCCATCTCCCAGGTGGCCTCCTCGACTCCATGGTTGGACCAACACACCTTCACCAGCTTGACTGCCTTGCGTCGAGTCTCTCGGGTATTGGTATCTAGAATATTCACTGGCTTCTCTTCGTAAGATAGCGTCTCGTCTAGCTCCAGGATTTCTGGTGCAATCACGTGAGAAGCGTCATGCACGTACTTCTTCAGTTGGGAAACATGGAATACGTCGTGCACTCGGTCCAACTCTGCTGGCAAGGCCAAACGATAAGCCACCAGCCCAACCCTCTCTAAGATCTCATAAGGACCAATGAATCGAGGGCTTAACTTCCCTTTCTTCCCAAATCTCATCACTCCTCTAGATGGTGAAATCTTCAGCCACACTTTCTCCCCTTCTTGGAACTCCGCTGGTCTCCTTCCCAAGTCAGCATAAGATTTCTAGCAATCTTGAGCAGCCTTCATCCTTCTTTGAATTAGCTTGACTTTCTCCGTGGCTTCTTGTAAATACTGTGGTCCCAAAGTTACCGGGTTTACCAAGTCTTCCCAACATAACGGGCTTCTGCACTTCTGGCCGTAGAGCGCCTCGTAGGGGGCCATCTGAATACTGGAATGGTAGCTGTTGTTGTAGGAAAATTCAATCAGGTCGAGGTGCTCCTCCCAAGATCCTTGCAAATCCAGCATGCAAGCCCGTAACATATCTTCCAATGTTTGAATGGTCCGCTCCGTCTGCCCATCGGTGGCTGGATGGAAAGCAGTGCTCATCTTCAATCTAGTACCCAAGGCTGCTTGTAGTGACTTCCAGAATTGTGACAAGAATCTTGAGTCCCGATCCGATACGATGTCGCGGGGTACTCCATGGTATTTCACCACTTGGTTGATATAAGCCTTAGCCAACTGATCCATAGTCCAAGTCTCTTTCATCGCGATAAATCGGGCTGTCTTGGTGAGGCGATCCACAATCACCCAAACCTTGTCTTTCCCGGTCTTGGTCAAAGGCAATCCACCCACGAAATCCATTGAGATGGAATCCCACTTCCCTTCAGGTATTTTTAGGGGTCGCAGCATTCCTTTAGTCTTACATCTTTCTGCCTTAACCTTTTGACAATTCAAACATCGGCTCACGAAGTCGGCTATCTCCTTTTTCATATTAGGCCACCAGAACAGCTTCTTCATGTCTTTATATAACTTATCACCACCAGGGTGTACTAAATACGGGGTATGATGGCTTTCTTCCAATATTTGTCTCTTCAGCTCCCTGCAAGAGGCTAGCACGCACCAACGTCCTTAATAACGCAAACTGCCATCGGAATGTAGCTCAAAAGGTCCTTTCCTGCCATCGACCAGTCTGGCTCTCAATTTACTCAACCGGGTATCGCCAATCTGACTCTTCTGGATCTCGTCAAGCCATGCGGGTAGAATCTGCATGTTAAAGAGTCGAATCTCCTCATCCCTCTGTCACTCTTCTACCACTGCGATGTTCATCCTTTGGAATTCCTTGCGCAGGTCGTCCGCGAGCACCCACGTGGCATTAAGAGAATGTTTAGTCTTTCTACTCAGTGCATCTGCCACTACATTTGCCTTTCTTTCGTGGTATTGAATGATTAGATCATAGTCTTTAATGAGTTCCAGCCAACGCCTTAGTCGCATGTTCAACTCTTTTTGCGTGAAGATATTATGGTCGGTATAAATCTTGTATTGCACCCCATAGAGATAGTGTCTCCAAATCTTTAATGCAAAGACTACGGCAGCTAATTCCAAGTCATGCGTAGGGTAGTTCTCTTCATGGCTTTTAAGCTGTCGGGACGCATAGGCCACCACCCTGCCCTGCTGCATCAACACACATCCTAAGCCTTTCTTCGACGCATCGCTGAACACCTCGAACCCCTCGATTCCAGAGGGTAGGGTTAAGACCGCGGTAGATGTCAGTCTTTTCTTCAACTCTTGAAAAGCTTCAGCGTAGTCGCTATCCCACTGAAAGGATGTAGTCTTCTTCATAAGTTGCGTTATGGGCTGCGCGATCTTGGAGAAATCCGGGACGAACCTCCTGTAATACCCTGCCAATCCCAAAAAGCTTTGAACTTCAGATGCGGTCGTCGGTACAGGCCATTCCATCACTGCTTGAATCTTTGCGGGATCTACCGAGATTCCCTCCCTGGCAATTACATGGCCCAAGAATGCTACACTGGTCTTCTAGAACTCACACTTTGACAACTTAGCATATAACTGCTTTTCTCTTAGGATTTGCAACACCGTCCTGAGATGTTTCTCGTGCTCAGACGGGTTTGGAGAGTAGACCAAGATATCGTCTATGAATACTACCACGAGCGCATCCAAATATGACTGAAACACGCGGTTCATCAGATCCATGAAGGCGGCTGGGGCATTTGTCAGTCCGAACGGCATCACCGTGAACTCATAATGACCATAGCGGGTTCGAAATGTCGTCTTAGGGATGTCCGCCTCTGCCACCCTAAGCTGATGGTATCCGGATCGTAAGTCAATCTTAGAGAAGATACCGACTCCCTTGAGTTGATCAAACAGATCATCGATCCGGGGTAGGGGGTACTTGTTCTTAACTGTTGCTTGATTCAATTCCCGATAGTCGATGCAGAGTCGCATGCTACCATCTTTCTTCCTTACAAAGAGTACAGGGCTCCCCAGGGTG
Organism: Ipomoea triloba; assembly: GCF_003576645.1. Taxonomy (NCBI): domain Eukaryota; kingdom Viridiplantae; phylum Streptophyta; class Magnoliopsida; order Solanales; family Convolvulaceae; genus Ipomoea; species Ipomoea triloba. The sequence goes on along the minus strand of NC_044930.1, from coordinate 15,473,506 downwards.
ACACGCTCGGCCGAATGTAACCCTTGCTCAGCAGGTCCTGCAACTGCCCCTTTAACTCTTGCATTTCTTTCGGTGCCATCCGGTATAGGGCCTTAAATATTGGGGTAGTTCCAGGCATCAAATCGATGGTGAACTCTATCTCTCGGGAGGCGGTAGTCCAGGGACCTCCTCGGGGAAAACATCTGGGAACTCGCATACAACGGGTATCTACTGAGCCTCCTCCTTAGGGGCGCTAAGGTCCTCAACCGCGCATAAGAAAACCTCATGCCCTTTATCTCGGTATTTCCTGATCTGCTCGTTGCACAGAATCTGGGCCTTATACCGCCCCAACCAATCCATGCCCAATACCACTCCAATGCCGTCCAAGTCGAACTAGATGAGGTCGCTCGGAAAAGTCACTCCTTTGATCTCCACAGGCACTCCTTCGAAGAGGTGCTCACATGCCTTGACTTCACCTAACGCCACCTTGACTTCGATCTTCATCGCTGTGCTAGGCACAATGCCCAACTCACGGACTAGCTTAGAGGATATAAAGGAATTAGAAGCTCCAGAGTCGAACAGGACTAAGGTGGGGACGGAGAGTACAGGGAAGATGCCGGTAACCACATCGCAGCTCTCGGCCTGGGACTTGTTCATGATAAGGAGTTCTCCCCGCTGAGGTGGACTCCTGCGTTTCCATCCACTCTTGCGAGACTAGGGAGGTTTACTCCTCTGCTGCCCCCTGTAGCCCTTGCTGGCTCGACGCCGGCCATCTTTAACTTCTTGAGACGCTCCAGCATCCCTCCTCCCACATTGGGGGCTTCTTCCCGCTTTCTTGTTAGCACCATGATTACTAACGAGAGAGAAATAAGCTACGGGAAGACGGGTAGCACTGCGGTCGGCCTTCCCAAACGCGCAAGAAGGAAGTGAGAACAAGCTCACAACAACAGACAAACAAAGCAAGCAACAACAAAAGAAGATATAAGCAACTAAAACGAGTCCTCACCCCGCATCCTAGATTTCACACATCCTAGGGTTCTCAAAACATCTTAATTTCTATTGATCAAGTCCTAGAGTCTCAGATTTCAAACCTTAGGATCCCGACTTAGACCTCAACACAGGCTCTGATACCAACTGTGACACCCCAACTTTTCACAAGCCGAGATAGCTAAACTTTAATGCAAAAGCTGCCTATCTCAACTATCAAACATACATAGCGGAAGCAATTTATAACCTAAAGGGGTATCATGCCACATCTAGGTAAGAAAAGCACGCCCTAGATGCACAGGCTAACCAAAAATTGAACCAACTGTATAGATATAAATCCTGAAAACATATCCATCATAACAAAAATCTAAACAAGAGTATATGAAATCTCAACAATGGCACACAGGCCCAAACATAAAGTCTAAAACAACATAACTATGTCTAAGCTGCCTCATAAGGGTAAACTCTAACGCGCTCTCGCTTAGACTTATTGCATATCTGGAAAACATACGAGAAACCATTAGCAAAAGACTGCTAAGCAACCACCACTCACACCCGCAAGGAAATATAGATATATAATAAGTTGTAAATAGGTTTACACACCCATATAGAATATATACACCAACGAACTGTTCAATATGTAAAATCGGATACTCAACAACAACATGCTGAATAAAGGATAAACCAAGACTCCTCAACAATATCAATATTCAATTGAATTGCACAAGACAACAAGATATCAACAGAATCAAGGATTCAATAGAGTACTCATAAGAAACGACCAACAAGAATATATCCAAGAATAATCAACAACCAACGAGATATGATATAACTCAAGAATCAAGTAAGAGACCAAACAGACCTCAACCTAAGGATAAGTACTAACCCTTACCCTCCAACCAACACCAACCCTCAAACCAAACATCAAACCCAAACTTAGTTCACGGAGGCATATAATGCCCGAAACATAAAGGCAAATGGTGCCCGAAATACACAAAGGCAAATCGTGCCCGAATACATAGAGGCAAATAGTGCCCATATACACAAATGGCAAATAGTGCCCATATACACAAATGACAAATAGTGTCCATATACACAATGGCGTGCCCATATACACAATGGCAAATAAAGCCCCAAAATACACAAGGATACTCAAAGATCCACCATCCACATCCAACCTCAACCTCAGCCCAAGAACCACCACTCAGAGTGTTCATCTCAGATTATGAACACAAACCAACTCCCAGATAATATAATCAAGGATTCAACAAAGCAAGAGATTCAAAAGATGGACCAAGAGATATGAATTAATACTCCAAAAACATGGTAAAATACCCAACAAAATACTCCAACAAAGTTCAAAACAAAAGGGGGAAACAACCAAACAAACAGACCACAGAACAGGTCACTGGAACCAGAACTCCCAGCAGCCTGATGGAACAACCCAGCGGAACCCTCTAACGGAACCCTCCAACGGAACTCCGCCCTCCGCCACTCTCCTCCGCAAGAAGGGAGCGGACCACCTCGACGGAACCCTCTCTTCCGCCATCCCTCACCGTGAACCACTTACGGAAGACTCCAGCGGGACACATTATACCATTGGGGTACTCCGCAAGGGCAACCCAAACCCCAGATCACAGACTCAGACAGAATACGCAATGTTCAGATTAGAATACAAAAACAGGAATTATATTGCTCAGATTACAACTTCCAGAAGCCAAATAAACAAGGAATCCATGCCAATAAATATCCATAAACATCAATAAGTAAAGGATCAAGAACACAAGTTCATAATCCATCAAAGATGACTTCACAGACAACAACAAATAGGCTAACAGCAAGGAAATCATCAGGATTCCAATACACCAAATAATATCATAGATTGAGAGTGTGAAAATAGATTTTGGTGGACATAGTGGTTACCTCTTGAAGCACACTTCACCCAAGAACTCTCAAACCTCCTCACAAAGCTTCACCTCCACCTTGATCATCTTTTTTCCCAAAAGATCCCCAAAAGAACAACATAAGAACTTGTATAAAGATTATGAAAATAACATGATGCAAGGTATATATTCCTAGAGATAGACACTTACCCAAGCCTTAACAATCCTAAAAGAGCAATCTTGACTTGAATCTTGAAGATGAAAGTGTAGGATTCACTTTAGGGTTCTCTAGAGGTGAAAGGAGTAGGATGGATTATTCTTGCAGGAAATGAAAAGGAAATAGGGTTGCAAGTACAAGGCTTTTGTACCCACCATCACAATATACATACCCACCTCAAACCTATGAACAACACCCACAATACTATCAAAATCCTTATTTGTACCCACCATCACAATATACATACCCACCTTACCCAAACACTTTCACTTATCCTAACTACGAACCATATCCTTACGCTACATCCTCTATGCTTGATTATGAGAGAATTGAGAAACCTACATACCAAAATGGAGAGGAATCCCTTAGTTCAATAGCGGAGAATATTAACAACCGACTTATTCAAGTCATGAAGGAGATTGATCCAAGTTGTGAACCGGCATTAAAGGCCACAATTCCTTCAACCGTTAAACCTCCAATTCATTATAACCCTCCATCAAACTATCAACCTGAGAGAAATAGGTATTCTCATTCTTATATGGATCCTAGATATTCACTCCCACCACAACATAATGATAGATATTCCTATGAAACACAACCTTTCGCTAAAAAATTCACCCAATCCTTACCATATGAGAGACCATCTTGTGAGAGTATCTTCCTCCGGTCAATAACGAAATCCAAACCTTGAAGTATAAATTAGAAATGTTCATCCAAATGGCCAAGGAGGATACTATCAACTTAAGAAATGAAATTAGAAGCGAAATGAAGAAAAATCTCGTCACTCTTCGCGAGGAAGGACTTCCACTGGACGAAATCGAGACTAAATTGCTATCGATATCGGAGGAATTCATGAAGAAAATGCTACCACAAGCTAACAACCCATTCATAGAAGACCACCCGACAATGGAAACCAACCCGCAAAGTAATGACGAGATGGACAGAATGATTAATGATGAAGAGGTGTGTGTAAAAGAATCCACATAACTTGAGACCCCGGTACTCCAAGAAGTTTTGACTCTTGAGTTGAACACGCAACAATGGGGAGAGATTGAGAGTGAAGAAGAGGATAATATTGAGATCATGTGGGAAGAAGAAAACCCCGCACGAGGTAAAACTCTCACTCCAACTCTAATTGAAAATTCTTATGATGTTTGTGAGGATGACTCCTTTACGATTTATAATGATAATCTTGATATGTGTGACAAAGTTTCCTTTTGTTCATGGGAGTGTGATTCCTTACAATTTTGTGATAATGATTTGGGAAGTGAGGATGATATCAAATCTTTTTATTCTTGTGAAAGTGAGTTTTGCGAATTTAATGATTCAGGAGAAGGTGTAGACACTTCACGAGAGATAGATAGTGGCGAGTGTGTTCACTGGGAAGTTTTTAAGGATGATTTTTTTAGGGATGGAATCTATAACGAGAAGGTAGAAAAGATGCTTGCTATCCTTAAACAGCTTAGGGTAGTACCCCGTCCTTATTTATCAATACAATATGCTTTCCCCTTCTTTGCTTTTGAATTCAAGGATATTCCCCATCTTCGGGCATACCTTGAATCTAAAGTTCACGGGACGCTTGGTAAGGTCCCAAAATCTGTGTGCTTCGAAGGATAGAACACACAACATCTAGCCAGGAGACGTTAAACCATGGCGCACTTGGGAGGCAGTCCCAATGTTATCTTACATTTCCTTAAGTTTTTCTTATTATCTATAATATACTTTTCTTTATCATTATTTCAATAATGTTTCTATAACCTCGGTTAAGCTAACAAGTACAGATCATCAACCCGAGAGTTACAAATTGCCGCAATCGATCGACAATCATCATCATTAGCAAAGGAAGGAAGGAAAAATCGAGGTAAAATTTTGCACATCACGCCTTCCAGGCCTGCTACCACGCGTGTAAGCAGGCGTGGAACATTTCCAGAAAGCTGCCACGCCACTCACACGTGTGTGAGCAGGCGTGAAAATAAACCAGAGAGCTCCCACGCCCACCACCACGCATGGTGACATGCGTGGACGGGCACCAGATTTTTCGCGGAATTTTCGCGCGAAGTAGTTTAAAACCCTTCCCTACCCTATTTCTTCACCACCACGAGCTAAAGTCTCCCTCAAGCTAAAAACACACAACTCTAAAGCATTTCCTTCCAAGTTTTTCAACTTCTCTTGATCTTCCTAAGTCATTTCCAAGGTAAGAACATATTCTCTTTTGCTATTACTTGTTTGAATGAAGAACTTACTCTCCTTAAAGCATATCTCCATGGGTTTTTCTTGTTCAAGATTTTTCTTGAGATATATTGTTATGAAATGACTTATTAGACTTGTATTAGGCCTACATTGCTTCTATACACTAGAAATTCCATGTTTTACCATCTCTTTGTGACTAGATCTTGAAATTGTTTTTATTCTAAAAAAAAAAAAGATCTTGAAATTGTTTGATTTGGGTATTCTCTTGTCATGATGAGATCCATGATGATATAGTGAGCATGGTGGGAAAAGTTTGCAACTTTCCTACTCTCTAGGCACTACATTGTTATATCCAACTTGTTATTTGGTCCAATTTTAACTTTCATATTTTCTCCATTTTTCAACCTCAAGCTAGTCTTGAGGAAGAAGATGAAGTTGACCAATTGTTGATCTTTTGACTTTGAGATGAGTATGGAGTAGAATGAACTAATCCTTGCATGTGTATGATAGAATTGTTGATGAATACCAAAATGATGTTACATGCAATGAGTTTTTATGATCATTTCTTTAAAATGTGCAATATTGTTCACAATCATGTTTAAAGTGGAAAATGTTTTTCCTTGTATGGTGTTTTGCTTGTCGATGTTATAGGAAAAATGTCTTCTCCCAATGAATTTGCACAACAGATAGCTCGAAGGCTCCGAAAAGGAAAGGCACCAGAGGAAGAGAACAGCGCGAGGAACACAAAGACTACCTACATTGGAGTGCCTACAGGAAACCAAATCCTGCTAATGACACCGACTATGTTAGGTCGATACAGACAGCTGCTCAACTTCCCAATTGTGCAGTAGAAGTATGTTGACTTAACAGTTCTGGAAGATTTTGAATGTAAATATGGACTGGAAAGGTTAATCCACGAACCTTATTGGAATAATTTGTTGAGCTGGAGGCAAGATACCTTCATTCTCTTGGTCCATGAATTCATCGCAAGTCTGAATGTTAAAGGAGTGACCGGAGACCTCTACAGCCCGACTATCAAATTTCGACTTTTCAACCAGGATTATCACATTTCAGCCAATCGCTTGGGCGCTCTCTTAGATTTTACGAGGAAGATGACCAGTCAAAGAACTGGTATCGAAGGCTAAGACACGATTTTGGAGATAGAGACACCCCAAGAAAATATTGTTCGATGATCGCAAGGCCGGGAGTTGAATGAGTTGGGTCGAGAGTAAGAGTTTCTCAAATTGTAAGGGAGGACTTAAGAGTCTTGTGGAAGGTAATCGCACACTCATGGGAAGGCAAGCCGGAGACTTATGACCGAGTCTCCAAGGCAGAGCTATTCATGCTATGGAGTATGGACACAGGCCATTCGGTGAACATGAGCTCAATCTGCAAGAACTTGCTCGTTGCACAACAGCAAGAGTCAACGAGGGCGATTTTTATAATGTAACACCCCCAATTTCTAATACATGATTGAGCATAAATACACAATATTTCTCGCTAACCATTCTGAAAATAAATGCGGAAGCGAAATCAGAACTTAAACTATGGGGTGTCACGCCACGCTTGGGCTATCAACCAAGCCCAAACGCACAGGCTAACAGGGTTCTATTCAACAACAAATCCACAACATTAAACAACCATATAAACTAGTCCATAATCTTTACAACTCAACTTCTTAATTCTAATATACAGGTTATCTACACTTCTATAATTCAATTTCTAAAACCAGAAGGTCTATACCAAATTCAATTATAAGGCATGCGAACTCTACGCCGTGCTCTCAAAACAAGCCACCTATTCCAGAGTCCTGAAAACAATAAGGGTTGGAGAAAACACAAACAAATAGAATTAGCATAAAATGCTAAGTAAGCTCTACTCCGCCCTGTAAAATAATACATTAATAGCTTGAAAAATAGATATGATTTGTAAATAGATTTTGATACTTAAGTAAACCATGCTTCATAAACAATTTAGCCAAAAGCTTAAAAAAAAAGAGTGTTTCCAAAAGGACTTTTCATCAAAGATAGGGGTTTTCAAAATGTTTAACTCACACCAAAGATAAGCAATTTAGCCAAAAGCTTTAAAAAAAGAGTGTTTCCAAAAGGACTTTTCATCAAAGATAGGGGTTTTCAAAATGTTTAACCCACACCAAAGATAAGCAAGATATAAACTTTCTCATGTATAATATTTAAATACATTTGAGCCATATAGTAATTTTATAAACCATCACTACTCACACTCAAAGTATATTATGAATAAGGCGGAATACCATTTCATATTTGTTCATAAACACTTCCAGAATAAAATAAAATATACATATGGAGGGACCAATAAAATCATATACATAGCTCATCATATAATCATTTCAAGTATAGACTTCCTCATAAATCATTTTAGAAATCATATATATATATATATATATATATATATACATATATATATATATGTATATGTATATATATATATATATATATATATATATATATATATATATATATATATATATATCAATAGTCATAGATAGGGAGGAATTCAAATCACGTTTCTCAAATCAATTCTTCAAGTATCACCTATACATATGGAATCAACCACATCTCAATAGTGGGAATATAGATCTTTGTCATCAATAGTACTAATTATATAAGTAATTAATTATGTTTAGTAATAATATGGAGGAAACTAAATCTCAGCAACGGGAAGAAGGGATCATCACCGCAGTGATGTCCAACAGGGAACAATAACTCTCTATTGAACCCAAAACTGCTCCCACTTAATCTCAACAAAGGGAGGAAGGAATTATCACCGCAGCGATGTCCAACAAGGGACAGTAACTTCCTACTGAACCCAAAACTACTCTCGCATAATCTCAATCAAAGGGAGGAAGGGATCATCACCGCAGCGATGTCCACCATGGAACAGTAACCCTCTACTGAACCCAAAACTACTCCCACGTAATCACAAGTGGAATCAGGACTGCTATCTTAAGTGTGCACACCCCCTAACTGGGATTCCAAACGCAGCGAGTAATAGCTCCAGCCCTAGTAAAATAAATTTCATCCCGAAGGGACCGCAGCCCAATCGGGTCCTCCAAAATAGATTTTCATAAATATTCTCATTGCCCGTAGGCTAGTAAAAATATAATTTCTCTCAAAGTCAAGTAGGGTGTATAACCCACGAATATACGTATCAACCAAAATAGGATTTATTTCCAAAGATAAATATAGTTTCATTATTTTCAATACACTTAGGTTTTCAAATACAATTTCTTCACATAGGAATTCTCACCGAACTCTATAAAAAGAGGTCATAGATTATACATTTCCCAAAAATATAATTTCAACTCATATAATTTCATAATACTCAATCATATACATATACACATGTATTTAGGTTTGTAAATCACAAATGAACATCCAAAATAAATACATTTTGCTATTTATCACACTTCTAAACTCAAACACAGTTTCAAAGCAATTTAAGGATACAAATAAGATAAATAGCACTTTTAATAGGACAAAGCAATTTGAACGAACATAGAAACTTACCTCAAGCTAAGCTCCAAAAGCCAACACTCAATCTAGGCTCAACTCCTAAGTTAGCCACTTCAACGGGAAACTGTGAACCAAATCAAATCTCCATTCACTTACCAATACTACTATTATGAATAATAGTATTAATCCATCATTACCCATCATTCAATTAATCGTTAGTCCATAATCTTGAATATTCCTCATAAATTTTAGCCACCATCCTTAACAAATAAGCACCATTAATCATTATAGCTTCATTATCATCATTATCCATTTATATATCCTTCAACCATCCTTATAATATTATCATTAAACCATAACACCATTATCATGCCTTATTTAACTCCATCACTACCAGTAACTTCACCATTAACAAATCATATAAACAGAGCACTTCGACAACAACAATATTAACATCATCCATAAACTTCAAGCAACATCATCCATAACCCATAAGTAATTCATAATTAATAACTACTAATTACCTCCTAACAATACTTAATCCATGACTAATTCATACTCTAACAACCAACATTAAGCATTAGTCATAACCCTTAACCTTAATTACTTCATAATCCACCATCAACGACAACATTACAGTACCATCAACACCACTAATTTATAATCTCATCATCATTACCACTTCATCAAAAATTAATTATCATAACTCAATCATCAGTATACTCAACATACAATTATTATTTAACCATTGCATAATCACTTCATCATTAATCCTTAATCATTCCAAAATCAATAATATTTGCACTTAAACACCTCATCAATGTACTGCAAATCCAAGCTAAATCATTAATAATTCAATAATCCTTACCAACAACCTCCTCTGTTTTCTGCCCGGTTTCCCCAAGCCAACCCCACCACCACCACACTTACTGCCACACCGCCGGTCACCACACCACTCACAACCACCGCCGTCCAGCTACCGTGCCGGAGGAGGGAAGACGCCGTCGCTGACCGCCACTGTCCGCCGGAGGGAGCACCACCTACTGCTCCGATCTACTGCCGTTCGCTGGAGGTCTTCGCCCGAGCTGCCTACCACCACCGACCGCCGGTTCCTCTGCGGGTTCGAACGAGAACCAGAGGGAGACGGAAGGTCGCCGGTTGCTGCCTTGCTATGGTCTGAAGGTCCTCGCCGAGGAGGCATACGAGAGATGGTGACGGGTTCAGAAACGAGAGAGAGAGAGAGATACGGGAGTTTAGGGTTACTGATTTGGAATCCTTTGGGCAATGAATAATTATAAGGTAGCTAATGAACTTATACATATATACCTAGGGTTAAATTTTGTCTGGGGCTTGAATAAATTGGGCTCAAAAACTATTTAGACTTATGAGATTAAATAACTTGGGCTAGACTTTTGGGTCAAAATTAGACTTTTGGGTCAAAATTTAAGGATCACAGGTTCGTCTCAGATAGACTTTTGGGTCAAAATTTTGATAAATAAATTTACCCATTAAATAGGACATTTAAAATCATAAATAAATATATAAATATTTTGTACCAAATCATTTAAAATAAAGAGTATAAAATATTTAATTATACACTTGCTTAACGAAAATTTATTCTAGGAGCTTAAATTAAATATATAGTTTTATTGTAAAAGCTTAATAAAATAAGAGTTTAGAGAAAATGACTTTAGCTAATAAAATTATGAAGTATAAAATAATTTATTTGAATTTGAAAGTAAAATAATTTTTTTTTGAAAGTATTTGAATTAAAATATTTAGGATTGAAAAATAATAAATTTTGTTCTCAAGAATATTTTATTGAAATAAGAATTGTTTAAAATATCGGGGTGTTACATATAGGCCCATTGGTGACGAGACTGTGTGTCTCTCTAGGTCATCAAATGAAGATACATTGGTTTGAACACAGGCTGCAAGGAGCACACATTGTTCCTTTATCTCCCGAGGACGTCGCAAAGCTTAACTTGAGATATTTGGCGCGAACGAGGGAAGATCATGAGATGGCGGGAGATCATTCCGACACGCCGATGACATCTTCGGGATTTACACCCTCGCCGATGTCATTCCTTTCCCCATCTTCAAATGAGATGTATTCGCCCTTGGACTCGTCGATGTATTCTCCACCACCCCGAGAGCCTGGACCATCCGTACCTCCACCACAAGCCGAGGAGCAAACTTCTAATCATGCAAGCTTCAACATCCCAAGTTGGTTTACCCCGGTTACAGATTGGAGATCCCTCCAGAACTTCCAATATCAATTGCACTTGGAGCAGATGCAGAAATTGGACGAGATTGCAAGGGAGATCAAGGACATCAAGAGAATGTGAAGAGAGGAGGGCACCGGAGAAAAAGAGAAAAACAATGATGATTTGTGTTTGATAGTTCTAAAACTATGATTGTGGACAATCCTTTTGTTTCTACTTTTGTTTATACTTTTGGTTATATTACTGTTTATGTCTTGTTTTACACGTTTCGTCTAGCCAAAGACGTTAAACGTGGCGCTCGTGGGAGGCAACCCACGAATAAGAAGAAGAAGAGACCACTCCACCATCATCCAAGAAAACCAATCTTGAAAGGTAGAATCTCAATTCTTCATTTATTTCTTTACCTTTACTCTAACCAAGTTTTGAAGGGCAAGCACAGATTGCACAAAATTTTAATAGGGATGCACATTGTGAGTACTTCTTTTATCCCTTTTAGATGCCCTGTTTGATTTGATTGCTTTATTTCCTTGTATCACATATGAAGAGTTGCATAATATTGTTGTGTCGGATGTGATCTTATCAGAATTGTTTTAGCCCAGTTCACACTTTTAAGTGTGGAAAAAGGGCATGTGTAGAACCCCTTGAACATATATCCTAATTCCTCCTTCCTTATGGAAACATCGAGGACGATGTTTACTCTTAAGTGTGGAAAGGGTGTATGCTTCTTGAAATTGTTGATTGACTGAGTGATAAGGTATAGGAACTAGAGGGCGTGTTATTGCCAATACTATCTAGGAGGGCTCCTAACCTTGTGCCAAAATTGAATGTTCTAAATATGCTTTGGAGTTACACTTTGCACCAATTTGCACAATTTGACCCAAATTAAAAAATTTTATGTGTGCTTGCATGTTCTTCACCTTGTATTTTGTTTGGACCTCAGTCAAGGATCTCTCGAAGTGGGAGTGTGAATCCCTTAAGTTTTAGAAAGATAAGAATTGCGAAGCCCGGAAATCGAATTAATCTTAGCAGGACATGAGGCAAAAGGTGAGCCTAAGTGAGCTTAGAGTGAAAAATCCCTACTCCCTAGAAAAAGGCATGAGGGGTTGATATGGTGAAAAGAAAAAGGCAAAGGCCACTCCTAGAGATAAAAACAGAGGTGAGCCATCTAGTTTGGATACGGGGTAACCATTGCACCGTCTTCGAAAAAGCATGGAGATCCATGTGAAGTCGGTTACCCCGAAGAGATCCTGAAAGATGAGAAAAATAGAGAAGAGGTGAGCCGCTTCGCTAGGAATCAGGCACCCATTGCACTGTCTTCGAAAAAGCATGGAGATCCATGTGAAGTCGGGTCACCTGATGACGTTATCCTAAGAAGTGAGAAAATAGAGTGATCGCCCAAGCCATGGTGACGAGCGGTCCATATCCCTGCCCTCACTTATATTGCGTAAAGGGGCTTTGGCGTTTTGGTTGGAAATTGGCCGAGGGACGCACATCGTTCCCACTAGTCGGATCGGCTGGAGGCCCCTAGAAAATACAAGGTGAAACCTTATTGTCACTTGCATGCTTGAAAGGTGTGAGCAAACTTTTTATGTTATATCCGTCTCTTGAGACCTCATTTCCTTAGCATATTTCTTACATTTGGTTGGCATGAGTTTAGCGGTCTTGGTAGATAGTGTAGGGGATTTCACCCGCTCAACTCCGAACACCCACACATCACTTGATCAATTAACAATAAAGAAAAAAACTATTCTTGGTGCTTACATGATTAGAGTTTAGAAAAGTATGCTTGCTTGAGGACAAGCAAGGTCTAAGTGTGGAAACTTTGATAAGTACCAGCACCAAGAATGGTACTTAAAAATGGTCTAAAATGGATTAGAAGTGTAACGTTTTGCCATCCGATCATAATAATTGCATGCATTTTAGCTCAGATGTGACCAAAATCTTCTAACATCAATCCTAGGAAAAGTTTTTAGATATTTTACAGGTTGGAGAGGGATTTGAGGCTAAAATAGAGCAAAAGACAAATGAAGCCGCAATGCAGTATCGTCCCACGCAGCCTCACACGCGTGTGGCTGGGCGTGGAATCTTTCCAGTAACCATCCACGCCCACCACCACGCGCGGTGGCATGCGTTGTCGGGCCAAGGGCCATTTTGGGAAATTTGTTCCCTTTTGTCACCTATATAAATCCCTTTTGCCCTAAACCTAAAGGAGGGCTAATTTTAGAATAGGATAGATCTGAAAATTGTAGAGGGTTTTCTCCCCTCTTGGGGGGAAAATTCCTTTTCTTCTAGGTTAGATTAGATCCAAGGGCAAGGAGGAAGATTGGAAATTCAAGAACAAAGTGTAAAAGATCCTCTTCTTGAGGGTGGTAACTATTCTCTCCAATTCTTAATCTAATATTTGTTTCTTTGAGATTTCCTTTCTTTTTCTTATTTCTTTAGCATGTTAGAGTAGATTAGATAGGGGATTGGTGGCCCCAAGGTTAATCTATGTGGATGTTTGATATTATTGCTAGTAGAATTGTGAGTTTCTTGATTGTTGGATGATGAACTTGTGTGGATGATGTTCTTCAAGCTTTGTGCATTTTGTGGCCACATTAGGTAGCAAACCCAAAGGAAGTGAGTGTGTGCGCGATAGCGGCCACTCACGAGTCTAAATCACCCACATCTCCGCTCTTAGTCCGAAAGGACGAGATCCGAGAGGAGTGGTAAACAAAGTGTTCGATGAAATGCCCCAACCGAATGAGGATGTGGGAGTCCAAAGTGTGACGCCACTTGGTGAAGTGCCACGAACTCCCTAGTCTATTCCACATCTTTTACTTGCAAGTCCATACAAAGGTAGACCACATAGAGAAGCCTAAAGCCCCAATCTCCACCTTTTCATTTATTTTACACAACTCCTATCAACCTCCCACCTTCTTACAAATGAATCCTACTCCTAGCCATTCCCGTAACTCTTACCTTTCAACCTCATAAATGCCAACACAAATTCGGTTCCCATTCGCCATCCTTGAGAGACACGACACTCGGGGAGTCTTGACTCTTCGTTTTACCACCTTCCACACATTCACTCACCGCAAAATACACAGCATCACCAAGCACAATTGGCTAACCAATTCCATCCACCATCATCATGGAGTCCAATGAAGGAAACCGCTACTCCAAGGCCAAAGGAAGGAAGATATTTGGAGAAAGAAAAAACAATGATTGAATGATGTTTGTTTGAGATGTGTACCACTAAAACATTAGGTGTCCTATGCGTGGGGTTCCGACTTACATTTCTTTATTTTTCATGCAACTTACCTCTATATGTAGGAAATGGGAAGAACCAAAGAGCAAGCCAAGAAAAGGAATTATGAGGAAGCAAGCACTACCCGAACAAGAGCTAGAGCAAACCACCACCTCCACCACCACAAGTTGATTATAATGCAAGAGGAACAAGGGTCCTACGAGGCTTATCTCATGAACAACTAGCACTTGTGGATGTTTATAAATCAAAGAATTTAATTGGAAGGAAATACTTTGGTCCGAGTGTGCCAAGAGAATTCGGTTGCGAAGACAGGGTAAATCGGTTGCTAAGACACCCGCAATGGAGCAAAGTATTCGAATGGATAGGGCTGACATATACCCCAGTTACCTATGGGTTTCTTGCTTCCTTGAACATAAAGAAAGAGCCAAACAATGCCAGGAAACCCATTTCTTATGTGTTTTTCGGGAAGAGATATAATCACTCCGTTGATGAGCTAACTTAGATACTTGGGTTACATACCCGTGATGAGATGAGCATGCCTTACTTCCGGATGTACCATGTGGAGTTTAATTCCGATAGAAATGTCGCGACCCATATTACGAATGATGCGGAATATAACTCTAGCAACTTGAAGGCAAGAAACATTCGAATGAATCATCTCAAGGCAATCGTACTTAATTTAGCAGTCAACTTGGCGGGAATGAAAACAAATTTGAACAAGGCTTACCGGCAAAATTTGTTTTACATGTGGAGTATGGAAAAGGAAGAGGATTTCAACATGGGAGTCCAAGTGAAGAAGTGGCTTGCCTCTCAAAATAAGCCAAATGTGCAATCCGTTTTTATAGGACCGTTGGTAACGGAGTTATTCCTAGGATTAGGGCTTGATGCGAATCTTACTTGTAATACCCCGTATTTTCCTAACATTATTATTTTAATAAATATTTTCAAAACGGGATTATTATTATTATTTTATATAAATATAACTATTTTGTTATGGGCATTGGGTCAACTTATTTTTTTATTTTACTACTTAAATCCCTAAGCCCAAATGTGATTATTTCGTAATGTTCTGAACCTAACTTTAGCCCAATTCCAAATTAATTACTTTACCCCAATTTTTTTTGGCCCATTTATAATTCTCTAATTTTTCTACCGTAAAAATTTTAGGAGTATGTATTCTGTCCCGATTGTCCTAGGAAGTGGGTTATTAGGCACCATACCATTAACCTTGAATTTCCTATTTAATTAAATTAGCCCGTAACAGTGAAAATTTATTTCGACCATAGCATCGTTGTATTTCGCGATGTACCGAACACTGCCCGATTTTAGAAATTAAGGTTAGAATTGAGTTTGGGATAATTTTGGTTTCGAATTTACCCATACCTAAATTATTTCCTACCGTAACTGTATCTGTTTTAACCCTTAACAGTCTAGCCAAAGATATTTTCCTTGAGTTACCATAGGAATTTGACACTTGGCAACTCCCTACACCACATGCTTGTATTAAATTAATTTAGAGTTGCTATAAATAGAGACTTGATCTCCAAGTTTCTTCATTCTTATCCCATATGTCTTTCTCTTCAAGATTTGTCTTCCTTTCCCTTTTGCCTATATATAGAGGGGTTGTGTGCTGAGGAAAAATCAGGAGAAGTGAGGAGAGAAATCATATATGTGTGGGAGAAGAATTGATAGGAACCCATCCACATGGAGGAAACAAGCAAGTCCAATAAAAATTCCATTTGACAGGAGAAAGTGTGATTCAAGGACGAATCATTTTCAAGAAAGGGAGGATGATGCAAACTAGCCCATACATGATCCATTCGAAGTCCAAGCATGCCAAATAAAGAGTCCAAGTGATGATGGTGGATACTTAGAACATTTTTCATGCATAAGAGCTGATTTTGAAGGGCCCATAAATACCATCTAAGATGTCCAAATTCGTGGCTTTGCTTGGGAGGGTACAAAAGAGGTTGAAATAATTCACCAAAATCAGATTTTGAGGCACATGGACATGCTTTGGCATATTAGGAAGACTATTGGTCTTTCCTAGACAAGTTATGACATTTAATCTCCTTGATAGTGATGTATTTTTACTATTGATGTCTTTTGATCTCCTTGATGTACTTTTACTATTGATGACATTTGGAGTCCCCTAGCATGTGTATAAATAGGGTGTGTATTTCCTTTGATGATCAAGCATTTTTCAGAATTAATCAAAACTTCCTAAGTCTTCTTTACATTTGTGTAAGAATTCTTTCTTCTATTCGTGGTCCTATCGAATAGTGTTCTTGATTCGTGGCCCTATCGAATCAAACCCGCATTCTACCAACCTTAGATTTTAGGAATTGTGGTTCTATCAAGGGAACTACTAGAGAACCACCTCTAGTTGTTTGAAGATTGCGTTCTTGAGGAACTTGAGGCGTGCTAAGGGTTGTTTCTTGGTCCTTCGTGGAATCGGGGCTCAAGGGTGATCTTGTGTGCACCAAAGGTAACTCCTTATCTATTGAATTTGAGAATATCTTGGGCAATAATTCCTTGTTACGGATCCTCCTTACGAAGATTCGTATCAAGAATTGGGCAAGTGAAGTAGAAGAGTTGGTTATAGGTAAGATTTATGTCTATCCAAAATTTATTTTACCCCAAATCAAAATATTTAATATGTGCTTATGTGATATTATGTTTAAATGATTTTGTGAAAATGTGAGTACATGTCTTACGAAATTATTTGATGTGAATACATATTGTTTGTTCTTGTGATTGTTAGTGAAATTATTAGATTTATAGAGATTATGATAAGTAATGAAATTATGATGTTGAAGAGATTTGGTGATGAAATTATTGGTATATGGATTATGAAAAGGAAAATATTGGTATGTGGATATTATGAATATGAAGGTTATAGACATAAGATATGACATTGAATAAGTAATTTTGGGTTATAGATGTAAGATATGATGTTTTGAAGGATATGGTTATTTATATATTTTGTCCCGGAGGGTGGTGATACTTGGAGGTTTTGAACTATCCTTTATGACTATTATTATTATTATTATGATTATGATGATGAGAGTTGAGATCACTCTATTTGGTTTTGGCCACCGGTTCATAGAATTGTCCGGTTGGTTTGGATTTGATTTTGATTTGGTTTTGGCCATCGGTTCGTGGATTCGTCCGGTTGGTTCGGAGTTGGTTTGGAAGTTGAAACTTTCCATTTGGATCCATTCCTCCTTGATATTTTATATAATAACTATTTTTGGATATATGAAAAGTTTAATCAATTATTTGAAGAATTATCTTTGGTGGTTATTGTGAGAGTTTGGGTACTCTCTATTTGGTGGTTATTTTGAGAGATTGAGATTATCTCTTTGGTATTTATTTTGAGATAATGGAATTATCTTTTGGATATTTATTTTGAGATAATGGAATTATCTTTTGGATATTTATTTTGAGATATTGGAATTATCTATTTGATAATTATTTTGAGATATTGGAGTTACTCCTTTGGTATTTATTTTGAGAGTTGGAAATCTCTCTATTGGTGAATAAGTTTTGGTTTAAAGGAATTTTGAGTAGTGATGATATTATGATATATATTGAGGAAATTGTTATATGGAAAAGTTAAGATAAAGATATTATTATGATATGTATTGAGGAAATTGTTATATGGAAATATTGATATAAAGATTGTATATGGTGAATCTTGAGGAAATAGTTGTTGAACGATTTTGGATTATGAAATAGGCAATGACCTTATCTCCTGAAAATTTTATAGATATTTTTGGTATGTATTTTTATACATATTTGAATGTGTATGATTTCCTCAAGATATACTTCTAATGGATTAAAGATGATTTATATTGATGAGATTAAAAATGCCATGTTAAGGGGTTGAAATTTATTATGTGGAAATATATGTGCTCCAAAGTGCTATGTGCTATGTGCAAAATGTTTTACGGGGTAGAGTATGTCTTACTAGCTGTCGTGCTGACTTTGTTTCTACCATAGTGTTTTTGCAAGAAAAATTTGGCATAGCGTTTGGGCATGAGGGCGAATTATTGTATAAAGATTTTTATTGTACCATTAGAAATTCCACCATTGTAATAAGTAATTTTGGTAGTAGGTTTTGCCTGTGCGTTTGAGTATAAGAGAGATACTCGAACGTGGCATAACACCCCTTTTTCCTTTTAGTTGTTGTTTAAGCTTCCGCTGTTGTATAAAAAAAAAATTAAATTATACCCGTATTTTCGGTAGTGGAAAAAGTGGGGTGTTACAGTTGGTATCAGAGCTTAGGTTGTAAGGACCTGGAAATAGAGTTTGGTACGCTCTGCTACAGTTGGTATCAGAGCTGTTCGAACCTTTGGGAGCTTAGGCTATGAGATGTTGGAAATAAGAAAGCATTAGAGCGTAAGTTGATAATTTTAGGGATAGGAATTAAGTGGTGGTCTACCTTGAAACCTTAGATGTTAAGAAGAAAGTTTTGAGGACGAAACTCTTTTTAAGGGGATTGGGAATCTACAAGACATATGCAATTGCACCAAGAACAAATGACGTTTCTACAAGCCCAAAGCACAAGGCAAGATGAGGAATTGCACGGATAAGAGAAGCGGTGGAGCACAACACGAGAAAGATTGAGGATCTCCAAGCACAATTGGCTAACCAATGCCATCCACCATCATATGGAGGCCAATGAAGAAATCTCCCACTCCAAGGCCAAAGGAAGATATTTGAAGAAAGAAAAAAACAATGATTGAATGATGTTTGTTTGAGATGTGTACCACTAAAACATTAGGTGTGCTATGCGTGTGGTTCCGATTTACATTTCTTTATTTTTCATGCAACTTACCTCTTTTTGTAGGAAATGGGAAGAACCAAAGAGCAAGCATAGAAAATGAATTATGAGGAAGCAAGCACTAGCCGAACAAGAGCTAGAGCACAACCACCACCTCCACCACCACAAGTTGATCATAATGCAAGAGGAACAAGGGTCCTCCGATGTAACACCCCGGCCCGGCTATATCGTACATCCGGAGTAGTTACCGCCACATCTAGACTGAACCCTGTCCAACCTCGGTAGAGTCCACTCTAGATGCACAGGCTAAAGAAGAAAACTGCTTCACACACACACACACTTTCTACTTGACATAACCATATATTCATTTCAGCAGAAAGAAACAAAAGTAGCTAGATTGGCTACGAATATATATATATATATATACTAGGATTGACCTGTAGGGTCCCAAAACACCAAGGTTAAAGTTACTTACAACCTTACTAGCCAACTAAGTTTACTATGGCTACAAAAAAATATTTACACAAAACAAGTCCTTCCAAAACCTCCCCAACCAGCCATCTACTCTAAGAGGCGGTACACCGGTCCGGTGTACGTTCCCCATACTAGGTGCCACTCACCCGCGAACCAGGTGAGATGATCCAAGAAGTAGCAAGGAGTGTTCACCATAGACCACCTCCCCAATTCTCCACTCACCCGCGAACCAGGTGTTCACCATATTCCACGGGTAGGGATAAAAGACGACGAACTCCAGGGGATCACTCTCCTCTAACACCTCTATGGGATAAAACCCATGCCTAGCTTGGGCACTATCCAGAAAAGCCGGCTGGCAGTTGCGAACCGGAATGCAAGAGGGTGCAGATGGATAAGCTGGAGGATGACTATACTGCGGAGAAGGAGGAGCAGGTGGATCAGGAGCGTAGCGAGGAACGTAGGGGTCTTCGCCTATCAAGAACTGTGTGTAGTCATCATAGTCCATAGTCGGGAATGTAAACTCAGATGAGCTCCCTGAGCTCATCGGGCTCCAGGAGCCCACACTAGATGACATCTGTTAAATAAAAACACATTGAAGTGTAGTTAGCGTGACGGCTAAGTAAGGGATCCATGGGTCACCCAAAATTAAATAAAGGTTTGCAAAACAGGTATATTTAAACAAAACCTTTATTACCATTCTCCTCATTGACACTTTACCTGCAAATAGGTTATCAAGTATAGCTTGCACAAGTAATAACTAAGAATGGAACAACAATAGAATTTCTTTGGATAAGGGATTGCTTAACAAGAAATACATTACTCAACGCATCAGTAATCATTTAAGCATATAAGCAAGTAGTGGAAAAATTTTATGGACTTCGCATTTAATCACCACCCTGTACTTGAAAATCTTCCTCATAGGGAAATTCCACTAACTTTTTCTCAAAGAGGGTTCATCAACACCCTTTCTTGCTAAAACAATCATCACATCTCTCTTTAGCGTAGCTACAGAGTAACTACATTTTCATACGAAATTCTCCACTTAGTTTCTTTGTAGAAAGCGTGAGGCCTTTGGAGTATTCTCTTGACTCCCTCTCTTGACCACTTGGATCATCGAACTCGAGTTCAGTGGTCATCACCCGGTCTAACACTGATCCCCTGGACGTAAGGTTCGTTAAAATGATCCCTAGCTGGCCCTACTAGGTCCATAGAAACGACACCTACCCGGACTTTCTAGAGTAACTATACTTTAAGTGTGCACACCCCCGCAGGAATTCCTCATCCAAACGAGTTATATAGTACCTAGCGAATAGACTTCGCTCCTTCCGTATGAATGATCATACTAATATATAACAACCTTGGGCAAGGGCACTTTAAGCCACCCGAAGGCTATTCAAGGTCCTCCTCAACTTTACTAGAAACTAAGGGTTTGAAAACGTTTTTCCTTCTTCCTCATCTTTCTTGAGTCAAAAATTACTTTTTGGACATATTCCACAAAACCAAGTCCCAACTTGAAATCATTCAACACTCTTAACTTTGTCCAAAAGTTTTATTTCTCAAAACATTTTGATAGTACACTAATTACCATACATCGGGGTAATAAAGTGTAACTATCCACATTGTTCCATTATCACATCACATATGTACATAATACTTCATATATGTATATAGGCAATCAACATAACGCCTCACACATTTAGGCAAACTCACATAAAAGTGCACATACTACCCATATACATAGTATAATTTCCACAATACTCATACGTATAGGTATACACAGTTAACATATAGATCACATATATGTATATACACATAATATAACATTTTATTTTAATTATACATACATACCCATTAGGTATTTATTTATACCCATATATGCACATATATACGGTTCAACATATACATACATCACACGTATATATATATATATATATATATATATATATATATATATATATATATATACCATACTTATACGTACATACATATATTATATAATACACCTAACATCTCTAATTTAGGTATTTAGGCATATTAACTACCACATCTCCTCAACACAACAATTTATACCTATATATTATGCAAAATACAATTTCATATATACTATACATATAATCATGTACACAACATTTCCACCTAGATCTCATCATATTTCAACCAAACAATCAATTATCCAATTTCAAGTGACCTTAACCTACTTAAGGGATTCCTTACCTTGAGAAGGTTTACTAACACCGTAGAAAGCAAATCTTGGACCTTTTCCCCAATTTTCACTCAAAACCCTAGGAGAAAAATTAACATCATAACAACAAATATTAAGAAACTAAGCTTAGATTCAAGGTCTAGGAAGGAAAATAAAGCTTTCTACCGAATAAAATTAAAGTTTTACCGAAAGACTTGAGACTTGTGAAGGAACTTTGGCTATGGAAGGTGAAGCTTTAATGGAGGAAGATGATGATCTTTCTCTCTCTTTTCTCTTGTGAATTCGGCCAAATGAAGAAGAAAGGGGAAAAAATTGCTTTATATTTTTGATCTCACTTGGTTGACTAGTCCACATAAATATGTGATAATTAATTGTGACAAGTGTCACTCACTTATGGTATGATCTTGAAAATATCTTGGCTAGACTGATTGGGATTAAAACAGATAAATTCTCGGTAGAAAATAATTTAAATCAAATAATTTTCGAAACCAAAAAAAATTTATCCCAAACTAAAACTTAAAATTGGGCCAGGTTCGGTACACCGCGAAATACTAAAACTTAAAATTGGGCCAGGTTCGGTACACCGCGAAATTTAGCGATGTTACGATCAAAATAAATTTTCGCTGCTATGGGCTAATTTAACTAAATAGGAAATTCAAGAATAATAGTATTGGGCTAATTTAACTAAATAGGAAATTCAAGAATAATAGTATGGTGTCTAATAATCCATTTCCTAGGACTATCGGGTCCGAACACCAGCTCCTAAAATTTTTACGATTTGTGACCGGTACGTACGATCGCAGCTTATTGGAATTAGTGAGGGGTTACAGTCTACCCTCCTTAAGAATAGTTTCGTCCCCGAAACTAAGGTTAACCATACTTATTGAAATAGAAGCTTCAATTTGGAAAGAGATAAAGGTTCTCTTTTACCTTGCTCAAACAATGTAGGATATCGCGTTCTCATTTCATCTTCCAACTCCCATGTGGCTTCTTCCCCAAATGGTTTGACCATAATACTTTCACCAACTTTATGGACTTTCTGCGGGTATCCCGGGTCTTAGTATCCATGATTCTTACTGGTTTTTCTTCATATGATAAGTTTTCATCCAAAGTCACCTCCTCAGGTTGGAGTACATGCGATGTATCATACACGTACTTCCTTAATTGCGACACATGAAATACATTGTGTACTCGATCCATCACCGCAGGTAGTGCTAATCGGTATGCTACCTTTCCGATCCTCTCAAGGATTTCATACGGTCCAATATATCTTGGACTAAATTTTCCTTTCTTCTCGAACCGCATTACTCCCTTCGTAGGAGATATTTTTAGCAATACCTTATCACCTTCTTGAAATTCCAATAATTGCCTTCTTTGATCAGCATAAGACTTTTGTCGGTCCTGAGCAGCTTTCATCCCTCCTTGAATCAACTTGACCTTTTCTGTCATTTCTTGAAGACATTCGGGTCCTAACGTCACAGAGTTAATCGAATCTTCCCAACACAGAGGGCTTCTACACTTCTATCCATATAAAGCTTCATATGTTGCCATTTGGATACTTGCATGATAACTATTATTGTAAGAAAACTTGATTAGGTCCAAATGTTCATCCCACGATCCTTGAAAGTCCAACACACAAGCCCTTAACATATCTTCCAAGGTTTGTATGGTCCTCTCAGTCTGCCCATCAGCCATAGGATGAAAAGCAGTACTAAGTTTCAACTTTGTTCCCATAGCTGCTTGCAGAGCTTGCCAAAATTGTGACAAGAATCGAGAGTCTCTATCAGAAACGATATCCTTGGGTATTCCATGATACTTAACCACCTTGTTCACATAAGCCTTTGCCAATTGAGTCATAGTCCAAGTTTCCTTCATGGCAATGAACCTTGCTGTCTTGGTAAACCTGTCTACTATTACCCATATCTTATCTTTCCCTGACCTTGTTAATGGCAATCCTCCCACAAAATCCATAGAAATAGAGTCCCACTTCCACTGAGGAATCTCTAACGGTTGTAGTAAACCCTTTGGTTTACTCCTCTCTGCTTTAACCTTCTAGCAGTTTAAGCACTTGGCCACAAATTCAGCTACGTCCTTTTTCATGCCTGACCACCAAAAGTTTTGTTTCAGATCTTTGTAAAGTTTGTCTCCTCCAGGGTGAACTGAATATGGTGTATAGTGACCTTCCTTCATTAGCTGGTCCATTATCTTCTTACAACCTGTAGGTATAACCCATCTGCCTTGAAATCAAACACTCCCATCTGGGTGTAACTCAAATGAACCACATTTTCCATCAACCATTTTCTCCTTGAGTTTATTCACCCCATCGTCTTCTCCTTGTGCTTGTTTGATTTCTTCAAATAGGTTTGGGGTGACCGACAGGTGATATAGTTTCATCTCTTGTTCCACTTGACTACCCATTCTTATTTCCAAATTGAGCCTTTGAAAGTCCTTGCATAATTGCTCGGGCAATACCCAAAGAGCGTGATTTGACTTCCGACTCAATGCATCTGCTACCTTGTTTGCTTTGCCTTCCTGGTATTGGATTTCCAAATCATAATCCTTGATCAACTCCAACCATCTTCTTTGCCTCAAATTGAGATCTCTCTGAGTGAAGATGTACTTTAAACTCTTATGATCCGTAAAGATCTTACAAGTAACTCCATAGAGGTAGTGTCGCCAGATTTTGAGAGCAAACACCACAGTTGCTAGTTCTAGATCATGGGTTGGGTAGTTAGCTTCATGTGGTTTCAATTGACGAGATGCATAAGCTATTACCCTTCCATGTTGCATCAAGACACATCCCAGTCCTTTGTGAGACGCATCTGTGTATAGTTCATAGCCTTCTGTTCCAACAGGTAAGGTTAATACTAGGGCAGTTGTTAACTTCTTCTTGAGTTCCTGGAACGCATGCTCACACTCTTCACTCCAACTGTACCTGGTAGTCTTTTTGAGCAGATTTGCTATCTTCGAGAAATTTTGGACAAATCTTCGGTAATAGCCCGCCAATCCTAAGAAACTTCGGACCTCCGTGACCGATTTGGGTGCTTCCCATTCCATTACAGCTTTTATCTTAGTTGGGTCCACTGCTATTCCTTCCTTGGTGATTACGTGACCAAGAAATGCTACTTCTTCCCTGCAAAAAGTTTCTTTTCCCTCAGCATTTGCAATACTGTCCTAAGATGTTCTTCGTGCTCCTCTGGTGTCTTTGAGTAAACCAAGATATCGTCTATAAAGACAACGATGAACTTATCTAGATATGGAAGGAAAATCCTGTTCATCAAGTCCATGAAAGTCCCTGGTGCATTTGTCACTCCGAACGGCATGACGGCAAAGTCGTAGTCCCCATATCTAGTCCGGAATGCTGTTTTGGGAATATCCTGCTCCACGACTCGCACTTGGTGATACCCTAACCGTAAATCAATCTTTGAAAATACTCCAGCTCCCTTCAACTGATCGAACAGATCGTCGATCCTGGGCAATGGGTACCTGTTCTTCACTGTGACCCGATTGAGTTCTCTATAATCGATACACAGTCTCAGACTCCCATCCTTCTTCTTTACAAATAGTACCGGTGCGCCCCAAGGTGACACACTTGGTCTGATGAATCCCTTTTCCAATAACTCTGCCAATTGAGTCTTCAATTCTTCCATCTCCTTCGGTGCCATACGATAAGGCGCTTTTGAGATTGGCGCGGTTCCTGGTGCGAGATCAATAGTGAATTCCACTTCCCTCTCTGGCGGCATTTCCGTGAGATCCTCTGGAAACACGTCGGGAAATTCACGCACTACTGGGATTTGAT
Organism: Ipomoea triloba; assembly: GCF_003576645.1. Lineage (NCBI taxonomy): Eukaryota > Viridiplantae > Streptophyta > Magnoliopsida > Solanales > Convolvulaceae > Ipomoea > Ipomoea triloba. The sequence continues at coordinate 15,448,016 of NC_044930.1, read as the reverse complement.
TGATCTCAGGTTCTTCCATCTCAGCATCCTGCACCAAGCAGAGGTACACTTCACACCCCTGGTGAGCGTACTTCCTCAACTTCTGCATTGTCATCAACTTGGGCTCGGGTTGCTTCTCAATCCCTCGGTAGGATATTCTCTTCCCATTCGGTCCTCGTAGGACAACCTTTCGCTCATTACAAACAATTTGAGCCTTATACATATCCAACCAGTCTATCCCGAGTACCACATCGATGCCCTCTAGCTCAAAACGAATAAGATTTCCGGGACAATTGAATCCCGCAATTTCTATCGAAATATTGTCATATCCATCCTTACAGGCTACCACTATCCCCGAGGCAGTTCTCACATTTAAGTCTAACTTACTAGTAGGCCATAACTTCAATCTATCCGCAAATGTAGATTATATAAAGGAATTGGTAGCTCCCGTATCAAATAATACTGAACCAAGCACTGAGTTTATAAGAAATGTACCGGTTACGACGTCGCCAGCCTGAGCCTGAGCGCTGTTGACGACGTAGATTCGTCCTTGGTTCCTTGTGTTGCTTTCTCCCATTGGTAACTTCCCTTTGTCGCTCGAACCTGTAGCAGCGTTCGCTGGTCTTCCCCGGTTCACTTGTGGAGAATTAACTCCCCTGTTTCCTGATTCCGCAGGTTTCCGGCCGTTGCTCCCATTGAATCCTCCTCCTTGCCTGGTATTCTGCAAGGAGTTCTGGAGGTTTTCTACCCTGGTTTGGCACTCATAGAATTTATGTCCTAAGAGGCCACACTTGTAGCACCTTATTCTCACCCCTTGGCAATTTTCTCCAGGATGGCTCTTTCCACATCTGCTGCAAGCAGACTGTTTCCCTTGGTCTGTTCCTCCCTTCTTCTCTCCTTGCTTTGGTTGAAATTTCCCTTGGTTAGACTTCCTATCATCCACCTTTAATCTCCTCTGTTTATCATCAGCTTTTCTTTTGTTCCTGCCGTAAACTTCCTGTTGATCCAGGTACACTTGGTACTGATCCGATGCCCGATTATATGCCTCCTTGAGGGTGGAGCACATGAATGGTGCGATTGCCCTTCTCACGTCCCAATCCAGTCCTCGCACNCTTTGCTTGCCTCGTCCGGCACAATATCTTGAGCAAACCTCATTAGCTCCACATACTGGTCATAGTAGACCTGAACAGTTTCTCCTTTCTGCTTCAGTCGCAAGAATTCTTCGCACTTGAGTCCCTTAATTCCTCCTTGAATTCCTCCCAGCCAAAGTCTGGGTTTTGCAGGAGTTTGGGTCCAGCCGTTGCCTACCAGTTATCAGCGGCTTTTGTCAAGTAATACACCGTAGAAGATACTCGTTGATTCGCCGGGCAATTTACTGCGTCAAGCAGTTTATCAAATGTCCGTATCCATTCTTCCAGAACCACTGGGTCATCTTCCCCCGCATAATTCGGTGGGTGTCTACTTGCTATAGCTTTAGCAAAGTCGACGTGAAAGTACAGATCAAGCACCGGTTAAGCAAGCCATTCGATGCCATAGCCCTTGTTGATACTGGAGCTCAGTTCTCAATGATGAATCCAAAGCTGTTACCTCAAGAGGCATGGAGACCATCCCAGAAACGTCTTACATCAGCATCTGGAGATGATTTTGATGCAGGATTAGAGACGAAGGAACCATTGGAGATTAGCATACTTCCTAACTGCAAGATCCAAATTCATGTTCTTGGATGTGGCCTTCCAAGAAGGGAGCTTTCAAGATGATGAAGGTATTGGTTCAATCACGAGGAATTAGCAAAGGCCTCTACTTCAAGCCCTATGAAGAAGATTACAGAATGTGGCAACTCAACTTCATGGATACCATCACCCAGATCAAGCAACAATTGGTGGAGCAATTATGTGCAGACTCTCATGACGAATTCATGAAGAAACACAGTAAGCCCCTATGGACCAGGGAAGAATTCTTTATTGAACTCCCATTCAAAGAAGGAAAGGTGATCAACCCCACCAAAGCCAGCCACTCAGGAATGAATCCTCAACATCTCAAAATGGCGGTTCAAGAGTGTAAGGAGTTGCAGAAGTTAGGATTAATCACAGAATCCAAGTCCTCATGGGCATGTGAAGCATTCTATGTGAACAAGCGAGCAGAACAAGCAAGGGGAAAGTTACGACTTGTTATCAACTATCAACCCTTGAATCAATGTCTCAAAGATGTCAAATTTCCATTACCAAGGAGATCTATGATGTTCTCATATCTCCCAGGAGCCCAATGGTTTTCAAAGTTCGATCTCAAAGCAGGATTTTGGCAGATAGGAATCAAGCCAGAAGAAAGATACAAGACAGCTTTTTGTATCCCAGGATATCATCTTGAATGGAAGGTAATGCCTTTTGGTCTCAAAATTGCACCCAGTGAATTCCAGAAAGTGATGACCAAGATCTTTGAGCCAATTCTTGACAAAGCCCTCATTTACATCGATGANAAAAGAAGATGTTACTAGCCCAGCAAAAGATCCAGTTTTTAGGCATGGATATTGACCAGGGAAAGTTTCAACCAGGAAGGCATATTGCTCAGGAGTTACTCAAATTTCCTGATGAAAACCTCACAAAGCAGCAAGTTCAACAATTTCTTGGTATAATTAATTATATCCGAGATTTTGTTCCCAACATAGCCCCTCATGTTAGCACTCTCACCAAGATGTTGAAGAAGTCACCACCAAAATGGAGCATAGAACAAACCAAGGCAATCCGATGGATGAAGGAGCACACCAAGGAATTACCACCATTGCACATTCCAGCAGGTGAAGGACTCAGAATTCTACAAACAGATGCCAGTGATTACTATTGGGGAGCAATACTCCTACAGGAAGTCAAAGGAAAAAGGCTTGTTTGCGGCTACTCCAGTGGTAGATTCAAAGATGCAGAACTTCATTACCACTCCACTTATAAAGAGATTTTAGCCGTGAAAAATGGAATTAAAAAATCTAATTTTCATTTGATCGGTTATAAGTTTCTTATTGAGTTAGACATGTCAGCTTTTCCAAAAATGTTGCAGTTCAAGAGGAAAGAAATTCCACAAGCTCAAGCTCTAAGATGGCAACAATGGTTTTCTAGATACAACTATGATGTTCGCCATATTCCAGGAAAGAAGAATGTGGTTGCAGACTTTTTATCCAGACCACAGCAAGTTCCTCAACTCCAGTTCTAGTCTAAGCTCTATGAAGTCTATATGTTCAATGAAGGAAGTTCCAGCCAGAGCACTTCATCAAATGCAGATTTTCCACCAGACATTGATGTCAACCAGTTTCCATAGAGCCATGAATACCTTGAAGAAAGAAGAACAGATTGGGAAGTCAGATTGTTCAGATACTACGGAGGTCATATGCTACAACCATATGGTATTCACCCTAAATATCCATTTGCTCAAATCTTTATTGCTCAAGTTCAAGATTGGCCAGAAGAGTTAAATTGGATATTTTGGTATTTATGCCATGAATATCATATTTTAATGGAGTTCCACAGGCCTAGCTTAAGAAAAGAGTTAGATCTTTCTGTTGAGAAAGATTTAATAAAATTCTTAACTTGGTTTTATCCATTAAAATACTGGAAGAAGTTATGCCAAGATGGTCCAAAATTCTTCACAGTTCATCTGCATAGGGAAGTCACAGCATGGGTATCCAGATTTTTAGAAGGACATGCAGAACCATTTATGAAGATTTATGAGCAGCACATGGAATCTATCATAGTCCGAGAAGAAGACTATCCAGAATTTCAGAGGTACATTTTCGCCTGCTGATGGTAGCCTCGTTGGATTCGATTGGCCTTCTGTTCTGGTGCAGCTTCTCATAGTTGGATATCCAAGTGTCAGGGATGACTTGGATCAACTCCTCTTTTGTACATCTCCTGGGAACCTTAGTGCAGGTAACATTTCTCTGTTCATCAGTGACTAGGATGAGAGCTTCTCCTCCTCCTGGAATTTTCATATCGAAAGCATGGTCTTGCAATCGATAAGACATCTGGTAGTGGACAGTGGCTTCAATAGCATCTTGCTCAGCATGCTTAGCTCCAACAATATGGACTTGAATTTTAAACATATCTAGAAGATGTGGATCTTCTAAGGATACGTTAAAATTTGGGTAAACAGTAGCACAGACAGTGCCAGAATCAAGTGTGACTTCCATAGTGGCTATCAATGCATGTTGGTACTCTAAGTACCTGGAATCAAGGAGACATAGCTTGGCAACTACGGGTTGACCCTTTCTGCCATGATAGGTTATGGCAAAGCGGATTGCTCCAAAGTGGATATGGGTATATCCTTCTCTCCTCCAAATGGCCGGGAATTCATCAGGGATTTCAAGAGTAATGAACTGTTCTTGGTGGGTGGAATATATGGGACATCTGCTCATGGCTGAGGCTGAGATGTATTCTTTGGGAACTAAAGACCGTTTCTGGTAAATAGCTTTAAGGGATTTAACCAGAAGATTGGATTGGTTTCTTTTATTGAAAGCAGAGTATGGATTCAGAAGGGGCAGGTGGGTTTCTTCTATTTTTTGGTCCTCTTTAAGATAATTTATCTCATAGAGATAATCCATCTTAGAAGAGAGAGATTTTTTGAAATGAGGTTTTTCTAATGAAAATGAAGAACGGCTAGGTACAATAGATGTGGATGTAGAAGCTGAANTTCAGCTTCTACATCCACATCTATTGTACCTAGCCGTTCTTCATTTTCATTAGAAAAACCTCATTTCAAAAAATCTCTCTCTTCTAAGATGGATTATCTCTATGAGATAAATTATCTTAAAGAGGACCAAAAAATAGAAGAAACCCACCTGCCCCTTCTGAATCCATACTCTGCTTTCAATAAAAGAAACCAATCCAATCTTCTGGTTAAATCCCTTAAAGCTATTTACCAGAAACGGTCTTTAGTTCCCAAAGAATACATCTCAGCCTCAGCCATGAGCAGATGTCCCATATATTCCACCCACCAAGAACAGTTCATTACTCTTGAAATCCCTGATGAATTCCCGGCCATTTGGAGGAGAGAAGGATATACCCATATCCACTTTGGAGCAATCCGCTTTGCCATAACCTATCATGGCAGAAAGGGTCAACCCGTAGTTGCCAAGCTATGTCTCCTTGATTCCAGGTACTTAGAGTACCAACATGCATTGATAGCCACTATGGAAGTCACACTTGATTCTGGCACTGTCTGTGCTACTGTTTACCCAAATTTTAACGTATCCTTAGAAGATCCACATCTTCTAGATATGTTTAAAATTCAAGTCCATATTGTTGGAGCTAAGCATGCTGAGCAAGATGCTATTGAAGCCACTGTCCACTACCAGATGTCTTATCGATTGCAAGACCATGCTTTCGATATGAAAATTCCAGGAGGAGGAGAAGCTCTCATCCTAGTCACTGATGAACAGAGAAATGTTACCTGCACTAAGGTTCCCAGGAGATGTACAAAAGAGGAGTTGATCCAAGTCATCCCTGACACTTGGATATCCAACTATGAGAAGCTGCACCAGAACAGAAGGCCAATCGAATCCAACGAGGCTACCATCAGCAGGCGAAAATGTACCTCTGAAATTCTGGATAGTCTTCTTCTCGGACTATGATAGATTCCATGTGCTGCTCATAAATCTTCATAAATGGTTTTGAGCCATCATAAACTCAGCCATCTGTTCCATTACCAATGCCATACGATCCATTGCCGTGGTGGCGTCGTCACGTCCCGCAGGTACATTTCGTCTTGGCGGCATTTTCACTAAACGATCGTTTCGAGTTAGCTTCCGAAGTATAAAAGTTACTAAAAAGTTAGTTAACTAAACAGTTAGTATAGCAGCTTCTCAAGTTCACTCACAGCAATCATACGAAATGATTAACACATATAAGAATGCACAAGTATCAGTCAGAGTATTTAGCAACCAGAATCAAGAGATTCTGTAAAGTAGAAGTGAAATACCCCCTTTTTACGCTGCCTGGTCTCCGTTCCAGCTCTGCTCCGAAACTTATACTCATTAGGCTGTAATAACGACTTAGGTTGGTCTTAACGAACCTAAGCTGACTCGAAACTTAATTAACTTGAAACTGACTGACTTGAAACTAGGGTTCAAGGGTTTCACAGCTTAGACTCCAATCTAACCTCCAAAGATTCAACCGCTCTGATACCAACTTGTAACACCCCGGCCCGGCTATACCGTACATCCGGAGTAGTTACCGCCACATCTAGACTGAACCCTGTCCACTCTAGATGCACAGGCTAAAGAAGAAAACTGCTTCACACACACACACACTTTCTAGTTGACATAACCATATATTCATTTCAGCAGGAAGAAACAAAAGTAGCTAGATTGGCTACGAATATATATATATATATACCAGGATTGACCTCTAGGGTCCCAAAACACCAAGGTTAAAGTTACTTATTGACCTCTAGGGTCCCAAAACACCAAGGTTAAAGTTACTTACAACCTTACTAGCCAACTAAGTTTACTATGGCTACAAAAAAATATTTACACAAACAAGTCCTTCCAAAACCTCCCCAACCAGCCATCTACTCTAAGAGGCGGTACACCGGTCCGGTGTACGTTCCCCATACTAGGTGCTACTCACCCGCGAACCAGGTGAGATGATCCAAGAAGTAGCAAGGAGTGTTCACCATAGACCACTCATCCCAATACTCCGGAGGACTGGGGTCCCACGGGTAGGGATAAAAGACGACAAACTCCAGGGGATCACTCCCCTCTAACACCTCTATGCGATAAAACCCATGCCTAGCTTGGGCACTATCCAGAAAAGTCGGCTGGCAGTTGCGAACCGGAATGCAAGAGGGTGCAGATGGATAAGCTGGGGGAGGGCTATACTGCGGAGAAGGAGGAGCAGGTGGATCAGGAGCGTAGCCAGGAACGTAGGGTCTTCGCCTATCAAGAACTGTGTGTAGCCATCATAGTCCATAGTCGGGAATGTAAACTCAGATGAGCTCCCTGAGCTCATCGGGCTCCAAGAGCCCACACTAGATGACATCTGTTAAATAAAAACACATTGAAGTGTAGTTAGCGCGACGGCTAAGTAAGGGATCCATGGGTCACCCAAAATTAAATAAAGGTTTGCAAAACAAGTATATTTAAACAAAACCTTTATTACCATTCTCCTCATTGACACTTTACCTGCAAATAGGTTATCAAGTATAGCTTGCACAAGTAATAACTAAGAATGGAACAACAATAGAATTTCTTTGGATAAGGGATTGCTTAACAAGAAATACATTACTCAACGCATCACTAATCATTTAAGCATATAAGCAAGTAGTGGAAAAATTTTATGGACTTCGCATTTAATCACCACCCTGTACTTGAAAATCTTCCTCATAGGGAAATTCCACTAACTTTTTCTCAAAGAGGGTTCATCAACACCCTTTCTTGTTAAAACAATCATCACATCTCTCTTTAGCGTAGCTGAAAGCGTGAGGCCTTTGGAGTATTCTCTTGACTCCCTCTCTTGACCACTTGGATCATCAAACTCGGGTTCAGTGGTCATCACCCGGTCTAACACTGATCCCCTGGACGTAAGGTTCGTTAAAATGATCCCTAGCTGGCCCTACTAGGTCCATAGAAACGACACCTACCCGGACTTTCTAGAGTAACTATACTTTAAGTGTGCACACCCCCGCAGGAATTCCTCATCCAAACGAGTTATATAGTACCCGGCGAATAGACTTCGCTCCTTCCGTATGAATGATCATACTATATGTAACAACCTTGGGCAAGGGCACTTTAAGCCACCCGAAGGCTAATCAAGGTCCTCCTCAACTTTACTAGAAACTAAGGGTTTGAAAACATTTTTCCTTCTTCCTCATCTTTCTTGAGTCAAAAATTACTTTTTGGACATATTCCACAAAACCAAGTCCCAACTTGAAATCATTCAACACTCTTAACTTTGTCCAAAAGTTTTATTTCTCAAAACATTTTGATAGTACACTAATTACCATACATCGGGGTAATAAAGTGTAACTATCCACATTGTTCCATTATCACATCACATATGTACATAATACTTCATATATGTATATAGGCAATCAACATAACGCCTCACACATTTAGGCAAACTCACATAAAAGTGCACATACTACCCATATACATAGTATAATTTCTACAATACTCATACGTATAGGTATACACAGTTAACATATAGATCACATATATGTATATACACATAATATAACATTTTATTTTAATTATACATACATACCCATTAGGTATTTATTTATACCCATATATGCACATATATACGGTTCAACATATACATACATCACACGTATATATATATATATATATATATATATATATATANCTATGGGCTAATTTAACTAAATAGGAAATTCAAGAATAATAGTATGGTGTCTAATAATCCATTTCCTAGGACTATCGGGTCCGAACACCAGCTCCTAAAACTTTTACGGTTCGTGACCGGTACGTACGATCGCAGCTTATTGGAATTAGTGAGGGGTTACATCCGAGGCTTAACTCATGAACAACTAGAGTTTCTGGATGTGTATAAGTCAAAGAATTTAATTGGAAGGAAATACTTTGATCCGAGTGTGCTGAATTCAGTTGCGAAGACAGGGTAAATCGGTTGGTAAGACACCCGCAATGGAGCAAAGTATTCAAATGGATAGGGCCGAGATATACCCAGTTACCTATGGGTTTCTTGCTTCCTTGAACATAAAGAAAGAGCCAAACAATGCCAGGAAACCCATTTCATATGTGCTTTTCGGGAAGAGATATAATCACTCCGTTGATGAGCTAGCTTTGATACTTGGGTTACATACCTGTGATGAGATGAGCATGCCTTACTTTTGGAGGTACCATGTGGAGTTTGATTTCGATAGAGATGCCGCGACCCATATTACGAATGATGAGTATAGCTCTAGTAACTTGAACGCAAGAAAGATCCGAATGAATCATCTCCGGGCAATGGTACTTAATTTAGCAATCAACTTGTCGGGAATGACAAATTTAAACAAGGCCTACCGGCAAGATTTGTTTTACATGTAGAGTATGGAGAAGGAAGCGGATGTCAACATGGGAGTCCAAGTGAAGAAGTGGCTTGCCTCTCAAAATAAGCCAAATGTTCAATCCGTTTTTATAGGACCGTTTGTAACGGAGTTATTCCTAGGATTAGGGCTTGATGCGGATCTTACTGGTGAGAAAGTTGAAGCCGAGATGAAAGCATTTACCGTCCACCTTAGGTTGGGAGGTGATGATACCCCGCTAATTGGTGATAAGGAAGAGGAAGAAGATGATGAAGAAAATGAAGAACAACCACAACAAGGTTGAGAGGGCGTTCAACATGGTGGACCCGTGATGATGGATTGGGAATCTACAAGAGCCTTTCATATGCAATTGCACCAAGAACAAATGGCATTTCTACAAGCCCAAAGCACAAGGCAAGATGAGGAATTGCACGGATAAGAGAAGCGGTGGAGCACGACACAAGAAAGATTGAGGAGCTCCAAGCACAATTGGCTAACCAATTCCATCCACCATCATATAGAGGCCAATGAAGGAATCTGCCACTCCAAGGCCAAAGGAAGGAAGATATTTGAAGAAAGCAAAAACAATGATTGAATGATGTTGTACCACTAAAACATTAGGTGTCCTATGCGTGGGGTTCCGATTTACATTTCTTTATTTTTCATGCAACTTACCTCTTTTTGTAGGAAATAGGAAGAACCAAAGAGCAAGCATAGAAAAGGAATTATGAGGAAGCAAGCACTAGCTGAACAAGACCTAGAGCAAAACCATCACCTCCACCACCACAAGTTGATCATAATGCAAGAAGAACAAGGGTCCTCCTATGCTTAACTCATAAACAACTAGAGCTTGTGGATGTTTATAAGTCAAAGAATTTAATTGGAAGGAAATACTTTGATCCGAGTGTGCTAAGAGAATTCAGTTGCGAAGACAGGGTAAATCGGTTGGTAAGACACCCGCAATGGAGCAAAGTATTCGAATGGATAGGGCCGACATATACCCAGTTACCTATGGGTTTCTTGCTTCCTTGAACATAAAGAAAGAGCCAAACAATGCCAGGAAACCCATTTCTTATGTGCTTTTCGGGAAGAGATATAATCACTCCATTGACGAGCTAGGTTTGATACTTGGGTTACATACCCGTGATGAGATGAGCATGCCTTACTTCCGAAGGTACCATTTGGACTTTGGTTCCGATAAAGATGCCGCGACCCATATTACGAATGATGCGGAGTATAACTCTAGCATCTTGAAGGCAAGAAAGATCCGAATGAATCATCTCATGGCAATCGTACTTAATTTAGCAATCAACTTGTTGGGAATGAAAACAAATTTGAACAAGGCCTACCGGCAATATTTGTTTTACATGTGGAGTATGGAGAAGGAAGCGGATGTCAACATGGGAGTCCAAGTGAAGAAGTGGCTTGCCTCTCAAAATAAGCCAAATGTTCAATCCGTTTTTATAGGACCGTTGGTAACGGAGTTATTCCTAGGATTAGGGCTTGTTGCGGATGTTACTGGTGAGAAAGTTGAAGCCGAGATGAAAGTATTTACCGTCCTAGACTTCTTTGCTATGAACCTTAAGTTGGGAGGTGATGATGCCTCGCTAATTGGTGATAAGGAAGAGGAAGAAGAGGAAGAAGATGTTGAAGGAAATGAAGAGCAACAACAATAAGGTAGAGAGGGCGTTCAACATGGAGAACCCGTGATGATGGATTGGGAATCTACAAGAGCCTTTCATATGCAATTGCACCATGAACAAATGGCATTTCTACAATCCCAAAGCACAAGGCAAGATGAGGAATTGCATGGATAAGAGAAGCGGTGGAGCACAACACGAGAAAGATTGAGGAGCTCCAAGCACAATTGGCTTACCAATTCCATCCACCATCATATGGAGGCCAATGAAGGAATCTGCCACTCCAAGGCCAAAGGAAGGAAGATATTTGAACAAAGAAAAAACAATGATTGAATGATGTTTGTTTGAGATGTGTACCACTAAAACATTAGGTGTCCTATGCGTGGGGTTCCGACTTACATTTCTTTATTTTTCATGGAACATACCTCTTTTTGTAGAAATGGGAAGAACCAAAGAACAAGCATAGAAAAGGAATTATGAGGAAGCAACAACTAGCCGAACAAGAGCTAGAGTACAACCACCACCTCCACCACCACAAGTTGATCATAATGCAAGAGGAACAAGGGTCCTCCGAGGCTTAACTCATGAACAACTAGAGCTTGTGGATGTGTATAAGTCAAAGAATTTAATTGGAAGGAAATTGATGAGGACATAGGAGATCAGCATGTTCACACCACAAACGACCCCTTGCAAGTGCAAGAAAGTACTTTAACAAGGGCTCTGGTAGCAAGGTTGCGGGATGCTATTTGTGGATGGCTTGCAACGGTCGATTGGACTCCTTTTTATTCAACTCAAAATGAGGAAGGCAGCTTAGACATGGTCAGTACCCAAAGCTTTAATTTTCTTATAATTAAAGCCCAAGGGATACATGCTTAAATGCATTTGGAAGCCCAAATAAGAATTCATCTTATTTTCAACCACAAATTGGCGTCATTTTAAGTTAAATGCCATTTTTTGAGATATAATCTCATTATTTAGAAGGATGGAGTGAACAGATTGGTTGGACATCATGTTGCAACATAAATAATTAATCCATCCCATGAAGACACAAATAGTCCATTTAGGCCCAAATGGGACATGATCTCATTACTTCTTATTTTATGTTTTATTTCTTTTAGTGGGTCAAAGTGTATTAAGGCCCTATTTCTTAACTTATGCTAAGTCAGTATTATTGATAGTAATTCTCCACAGTTAAGGAGACTTAATCTCCAAGTCAAAAAGAATATCCCTTCAAGGTCGCTAGAAGAACTTCATTCAACACCATTATGCCATGATCTCCTTCACAGCGTGTAAGGTAGTTTTTATTTTTTTCTTCCTGTTTCACACGTTCATGTACAGAGGTATATAAACCTCAAACGTCCTCGTAAAATGGCAATCAGTGAATGAATGAAATAGAGAGAGAACAACTTGTTCTTTTCCAAACTCATGAGTTATATTCAGTTTATATCGAAGCCGTGAGTTTTGTGCTGCGAGAGTGCATGACGTTAAGCTTCGTCCTCACCCCCTTTCTCGTGTGATTCGAGACTACCACTACTGTGTAACCTTCTAACCGCCACAAAGGCAGAAACACAGGAGACGCGATCGCAAATCATATCATCTTTTGGTATCAAAGCCGATTGTTGATCACCACGCAAACTCCAGGTTTTTTTTTCTTTCCGTTTGTGTAGCTTCCGTCGAAACAAAAAAGAATCCATTTGTTTTATTCTTTGGGAGAATTACTTTTTCTTCAAAAGCAATTGACGTGTTTCGTTGAAAAAAAATAGCATCTGAATAGAGTCACTTTGTTTTTTCTTTCTAAAGCAATTGAGATGTGAATATATGAGCTGTACATGTGATTAGTGTCCAATTTTAAAGCTACATGTACAGACTGCAATTCTGTTATTCCTTGAATGCTACGTGTCTTGGGAAAAGCATTTGGGACTAGCTGCAATTCTTTTAGTCCTATTGCCATGAAAACACCCCCAAAACGTAAATAGTTTATTTTTAGCTCCGTCATTTTTCCTTTCCGAAATTCTGCCACTCTGTGAAGCTTGACTCGTGAATGATTGCGGAACTGAAATTTGCGCACTTGATATAACTCTACGAGTGCGGGAAGTACAAGTTGAAATTGGAGAGTCTTCTACGAGTGTTTAAACACGAGTGAATTTTGAGCGACCAGAAATAGAGTGTAGGTGAGGGAGTGACGTGAGGTCCATCTCTTTTTTTTTTTATTTGTTTTCTAACGTGTATTTTGCAGGTTGTATTTTCTGAACTCTTCCCAAAAAAAAAAAACAAAAAAAAAAAACAAGATGACAAATCCCGAAGATACTCAAGATGTGAGTACTATGATAAGGTCAATGCAGCAACAATTTCAAAGGTTTAATGTTGTCTTTGATGAAATTAGGGACATATTAGAACTTCAGGATGTTGCCATTCAAGAACTCCGAAACCAAGGAGGGAATGCGCCCGTACGGGAAGGGGGTAATGTTAGAGGTGTTAGGAGGGTTCAAAGGGAAGAAGAAGACTTTGAGGAGGAACCTATTGACCGGGATCGGGGTAGAAGGAGATGTAGGAATGGGAGAGACTATGAAGAGGAGGATGATAACATAAGTGGCAGTAAAATGCAAATCCCTTCTTTTCAAGGTAAAAATGACCTTGAGGCTTACTTAGAATGGGAAAAATGGGTAGAAAGGGTTTTTGATATCCATCACTATTCTGAACACAAAAAAGTGAGTTTAGCTGTAGTTGAATTTAGGGACTACGCAAACACTTGGTGNAAAGTGAGTTTAGCTGTAGTTGAATTTAGGGACTACGCAAACACTTGGTGGGACAACTTAGTAGCTAGTAGGCGTTGAAACGGGGAGGGAGGCATTGTGACTTGGCGTGAGATGAAAGCTGTTATGAGGAAGCGATTTGTGCCAGGATGGTATCACCGAGAGCTTTACCAAAGGCTCCAAAGCCTATTACAAGGAACAATGTCCGTTCATGAATACGAACAAGAATTGGAGACTTTGATGTCTCGATTGAGGCTTGATGAAGATGAAGAATCCAAGATGGCCCGTTTTGTAAAAGGCTTGAACCATGATATTGNATCCATCACTATTCTGAACACAAAAAAGTGAGTTTAGCTGTAGTTGAATTTAGGGACTACGCAAACACTTGGTGGGACAACTTAGTAGCTAGTAGGCGGAGAAACGGGGAGGGAGGCATTGTGACTTGGCGTGAGATGAAAGCTGTTATGAGGAAGCGATTTGTGCCAGGATGGTATCACCGAGAGTTTACCAAAGGCTCCAAAGCCTATTACAAGGAACAATGTCCGTTCATGAATACGAACAAGAATTGGAGACTTTGATGTCTCGATTGAGGCTTGATGAAGATGAAGAAGCCAAGATGGCCCGTTTTGTAAAAGGCTTGAACCATGATATTGNTTTACCAAAGGCTCCAAAGCCTATTACAAGGAACAATGTCCGTTCATGAATACGAACAAGAATTGGAGACTTTGATGTCTCGATTGAGGCTTGATGAAGATGAAGAATCCAAGATGGCCCGTTTTGTAAAAGGCTTGAACCATGATATTGCCGATATTGTGGAGCGAACCCCTTATCGTGATTATGATGAACTTTTTCAGCTTGCAGTTAAAGTTGAAAAGCAACTGAGGAGGAGAACGGAACGCTTCCAGTCAAAAGAACAACCAAAGCAGTGGTGAACCTAAAANGCTTTACCAAAGGCTCCAAAGCCTATTACAAGGAACAATGTCCGTTCATGAATACGAACAAGAATTGGAGACTTTGATGTCTCGATTGAGGCTTGATGAAGATGAAGAATCCAAGATGGCCCGTTTTGTAAAAGGCTTGAACCATGATATTGCCGATATTGTGGAGCGAACCCCTTATCGTGATTATGATGAACTTTTTCAGCTTGCAGTTAAAGTTGAAAAGCAACTGAGGAGGAGAACGGAACGCTTCCAGTCAAAAGAACAACCAAAGCAGTGGTGAACCTAAAAGGGAAAAGGGGATGGCAAAGGCGATACTAGCACAAGGACGGAGGGTAGCTCGCGACGACCCTCCAATGATATTCCTAAGCAACATCTGGAGCAAAAAGGCAAAGAGAAAGCCGAACCATCCACACGGAAGTTGCGGGACGTAAAATGTTATTGCTGTTTAGGATATGGTCATTTCTTAAAAAAAAAAAAGGATATGGTCATTATGCTTAGTTCATCATAATCACGATAAGGGGTTCGCTCCACAATATCGGCAATATCATGGTTCAAAGCCTTTTACAAAACGGGCCATCTTGGATTCTTCATCTTCATCAAGCCTCAATCGAGACATCAAAGTCTCCAATTCTTGTTCGTATTCATGAACGGACATTGTTCCTTGTAATAGGCTTTGGAGCCTTTGGTAAAGCTCTCGGTGATACCATCCTGGCACAAATCGCTTCCTCATAACAGCTTTCATCTCACGCCAAGTCACAATGCCTCCCTCCCCGTTTCAACGCCTACTAGCTACTAAGTTGTCCCACCAAGTGTTTGCGTAGTCCCTAAATTCAACTACAGCTAAACTCACTTTTTTGTGTTAGAATAGTGATGGATATCAAAAACCCTTTCTACCCATTTTTCCCATTCTAAGTAAGCCTCAGGGTCATTTTTACCTTGAAAAGAAGGGATTTGCATTTTAATGCCACTTATGTTATCATCCTCCTCTTCATAGTCTCTCCATTCCTATTTCTCCTTCTACCCAATCCCGGTCAATAGGTTCCTCCTCAAAGTCTTCTTCTTCCCTTTGACCTAACACCTCTAACATTACCCCCTTCCCGTACGGGCGCATTCCCTCCTGGTTTCAGAGTTCTTGAATGGCAACATCCTGAAGTTCTAATCTGTCCCTAATTTCATCAAAGACAACATTAAACCTTTGAAATTGTTGCTGCATGGACCTTATCATAGTACTCGCATCTTGAGTATCTTCGGGGTTTGTCATCTTGTTTTTTTTTTTTTTTTTTTTTTTGGAAGAGTTCAGAAAATGCAACCTGCAAAATACACGTTAGAAAACAAATAAAAAAAAAAAAGAGATGGACCTCACGTCACTCCCTCACCTACACTCTATTTCTGGTCGCTCAAAATTCACTCGTGTTTAAACACTCGTCGAAGACTCTCCAATTTCAACTTGTACTTCCCGCACTCGTAGAGTTATATCAAGTGCGCAAATTTCACTCCGCAATCATTCACGAGTCAAGCTTCACAGAGTGGCAGAATTTCGGAAAGGAAAAATACGGAGCTAAAAATAAACTATTTACGTTTTGGGGGTGTTTTCATGGCAATAGGACTAAAAGAATTGCAGCTAGTCCCAAATGCTTTTCCCAAGACACGTAGCATTCAAGGAATAACAGAATTGCAGTCTGTACATGTAGCTTTAAAATTGGACACTAATCACATGTACAGCTCATATATTCACATCTCAATTGCTTTAGAAAGAAAAAACAAAGTGACTCTATTCAGATGCTATTTTTTTTCAACGAAACACGTCAATTGCTTTGAAGAAAAAGTAATTCTCCCAAAGAATAAAACAAATGGATTCTTTTTTGTTTCGACGGAAGCTACACAAACGGAAAGAAAAAAAACCTGGAGTTTGCGTGGTGATCAACAATCGGCTTTGATACCAAAAGATGATATGATTTGCGATCGCGTCTCCTGTGTTTCTGCCTTTGTGGCGGTTAGAAGGTTACACAGTAGTGGTAGTCTCGAATCACACGAGAAAGGGGTGAGGACGAAGCTTAACGTCATGCACTCTCGCAGCACAAAACTCACGGCTTCGATATAAACTGAATATAACTCATGAGTTTGGAAAAGAACAAGTTGTTCTCTCTCTATTTCATTCATTCACTGATTGCCATTTTACGAGGACGTTTGAGGGTTATATACCTCTGTACATGAACGTGTGAAACAGGAAGAAAAAAATAAAAACTACCTTACACGCTGAAGAGATCATGGCATAATGGTGTTGAATGAAGTTCTTCTAGCGACCTTGAAGGGATATTCTTTTTGACTTGGAGATTAAGTCTCCTTAACTGTGGAGAATTACTATCAATAATACTGACTTAGCATAAGTTAAGAAATAGGGCCTTAATACACTTTGACCACTAAAAGAAATAAAACATAAAATAAGAAGTAATGAGATCATGTCCCATTTGGGCCTAAATGGACTATTTGTGTCTTCATGGGATGGATTAATTATTTATGTTGCAACATGATGTCCAACCAATCTGTTCACTCCATCCTTCTAAATAAATGAGATATATCTCAAAAAAATGGCATTTAACTTAAAATGACGCCAATTTGTGGTTGAAAATAAGATGAATTCTTATTTGGGCTTCCAAATGCATTTAAGCATGTATCCCTTGGGCTTTAATTATAAGAAAATTAAAGCTTTGGTACTGACCATGTCTAAGCTCCTTCCTCATTTTGAGTTGAATAAAAAGGAGTCCAATCGACCGTTGCAAGCCATCCACAAATAGCATCCCGCAACCTTGCTACCAGAGCCCTTGTTAAAGTACTTTCTTGCACTTGCAAGGGGTCGTTTGTGGTGTGAACATGCTGATCTCCTATGTCCTCATCAATTTCCTTCCAATTAAATTCTTTGACTTATACACATCCACAAGCTCTAGTTGTTCATGAGTTAAGCCTCGGAGGACCCTTGTTCCTCTTGCATTATGATCAACTTGTGGTGGTGGAGGTGGTGGTTGTACTCTAGCTCTTGTTCGGCTAGTTGTTGCTTCCTCATAATTCCTTTTCTATGCTTGTTCTTTTGGTTCTTCCCATTTCTACAAAAAGAGGTATGTTCCATGAAAAATAAAGAAATGTAAGTCGGAACCCCACGCATAGGACACCTAAGTTTATGGTACACATCTCAAACAACATCATTCAATCATTGTTTTTTCTTTGTTCAAATATCTTCCTTCCTTTGGCCTTGGAGTGGCAGATTCCTTCATTGGCCTCCATATGATGGGTGGATGGAATTGTAAGCCAATTGTGCTTGAGCTCCTCAATCTTTCTCGTGTTGTGCTCCACCGCTTCTCTTATCCATGCAATTCCTCATCTTGCCTTGTGCTTTGGGATTGTAGAAATGCCATTTGTTCATGGTGCAATTGCATATGAAAGGCTCTTGTAGATTCCCA
>NC_044930.1:15425532-15430196 GCF_003576645.1 Ipomoea triloba | reverse complement strand
TTTCAGCTTGCAGTTAAAGTTGAAAAGCAACTGAGGAGGAGAACGGAACGCTTCCAGTCAAAAGAACAACCAAAGCAGTGGTGAACCTAAAAGGGAAAAGGGGATGGCAAAGGCGATACTAGCACAAGGACGGAGGGTAGCTCGCGACGACCCTCCAATGATATTCCTAAGCAACATCTGGAGCAAAAAGGCAAAGAGAAAGCCGAACCATCCACACGGAAGTTGCGGGACGTAAAATGTTATTGCTGTTTAGGATATGGTCATTTCTTCAAAAAAAAAAAAAGGATATGGTCATTATGCTTATGACTGTCCTAACAAGCGGACTATGGTGATGAAGCCAACTGGTGAGGTACAATCAGAATCCGATGAGGAGCAAATGGTGGAAGATATGACCCTTGTCAGTGAAGACGATCAACAACCAGCTGAAGGAGAGCTCTTGGTAGCACGTCGAGTGCTAAGTTCTCAAGCTAAAATCGAAGAAGATCAACGTGAAAACCTCTTCCATACACGTTGTGTTGTGAATGATAAAGTGCGTAGTATGATTATAGACGGCGGCAGTTGTACGAATGTAGCTAGCACCGAAATGGTGGGAAAACTCAATCTCAACACTAGCAAACATCCGTGCCCGTACACTCTACAGTGGCTTAACAACTCGGGGGAAATCAAGGTAGATCGACAAGTGCTTATCTCATTCGCCATTGGTAAGTACGAGGACCAAGTAATGTGTGATGTAGTGCCAATGGAGGCAGCCCATATTCTGCTTGGGAGGCCATGGCAGTTTGACAAGAAAGCACTACATAACGGGTACACTAATAAATACTCGTTTGAGCACAAAGGAAGGAAAATTGTTTTGGCTCCTTTGAGTCCACAGTAGCTTGTAAATGATCTAAAGGGAAAGAATGAAAGAAAGGAAAAAGCCGAAAAGGAAAATAAGCACAAAAAAAGTGTCAATCTGTTCTACAAAAAGAAAACAGTAGAACGGGCCCTCAAAGCCGGTCGTGCGGTTTACTTGATACTTCTAAAGAGTGAAAAACCCGTGGTGCCTTATTTTAGCCACCTACCAGAGGCTATCTCTTCTTTGTTGCGAGAATATGGAGAACTCTTTCCAAAAGAGATGCCAAAAGGTCTACCACCTATCCGGGGAATCGAGCACCAGATTGACCTTGTCCCAGGAGCACCGTTGCCGAACCGACCAGCTTATAGATGTAACCCCGAAGAGACTAAAGAAATCCAGCGCTAAGTCAAAGAGTTGTTGGCTAAAGGACACATCCAGGAGAGTCTTAGCCCGTGTGCAGTTCCGGTGTTACTTGTGCCGAAAAAAGATGGGAGCTGGCGGATGTGTGTGGACTGCAGAGCCATCAACCAAATCACGGTAAAGTATCGCTTCGCTATTCCTAGGTTAGATGACTTACTTGATGAATTGTATGGCTCTCGTATTTTCTCTAAAGTTGACTTAAAATCTGGTTATCACCAAATTCGTATACGTGAAGGCGACGAGTGGAAAACAGCATTCAAGACCAAACAAGGTCTTTATGAATGGCTAGTTATGCCATTTGGCCTCATGAATGCACCTAGTACATTCATGCGATTGATGAACCACGGTTTACGTGACTTTATTGGGAAATTTGTTGTGGTGTATTTTGATGACATATTGATATACAGCGCCAATTTAGAACAACATGTCTCTCATTTGCGAGCCTTGAAAAGTTCATCATAATCACGATAAGGGGTTCGCTCCACAATATCGGCAATATCATGGTTCAAAGCCTTTTACAAAACGGGCCATCTTGGATTCTTCATCTTCATCAAGCCTCAATCGAGACATCAAAGTCTCCAATTCTTGTTCGTATTCATGAACGGACATTGTTCCTTGTAATAGGCTTTGGAGCCTTTGGTAAAGCTCTCGGTGATACCATCCTGGCACAAATCGCTTCCTCATAACAGCTTTCATCTCACGCCAAGTCACAATGCCTCCCTCCCCGTTTCAACGCCTACTAGCTACTAAGTTGTCCCACCAAGTGTTTGCGTAGTCCCTAAATTCAACTACAGCTAAACTCACTTTTTTGTGTTAGAATAGTGATGGATATCAAAAACCCTTTCTACCCATTTTTCCCATTCTAAGTAAGCCTCAGGGTCATTTTTACCTTGAAAAGAAGGGATTTGCATTTTAATGCCACTTATGTTATCATCCTCCTCTTCATAGTCTCTCCATTCCTATTTCTCCTTCTACCCAATCCCGGTCAATAGGTTCCTCCTCAAAGTCTTCTTCTTCCCTTTGACCTAACACCTCTAACATTACCCCCTTCCCGTACGGGCGCATTCCCTCCTGGTTTCAGAGTTCTTGAATGGCAACATCCTGAAGTTCTAATCTGTCCCTAATTTCATCAAAGACAACATTAAACCTTTGAAATTGTTGCTGCATGGACCTTATCATAGTACTCGCATCTTGAGTATCTTCGGGGTTTGTCATCTTGTTTTTTTTTTTTTTTTTTTTTTTGGAAGAGTTCAGAAAATGCAACCTGCAAAATACACGTTAGAAAACAAATAAAAAAAAAAAAGAGATGGACCTCACGTCACTCCCTCACCTACACTCTATTTCTGGTCGCTCAAAATTCACTCGTGTTTAAACACTCGTCGAAGACTCTCCAATTTCAACTTGTACTTCCCGCACTCGTAGAGTTATATCAAGTGCGCAAATTTCACTCCGCAATCATTCACGAGTCAAGCTTCACAGAGTGGCAGAATTTCGGAAAGGAAAAATACGGAGCTAAAAATAAACTATTTACGTTTTGGGGGTGTTTTCATGGCAATAGGACTAAAAGAATTGCAGCTAGTCCCAAATGCTTT
The DNA here is from genome assembly GCF_003576645.1 of Ipomoea triloba. Lineage (NCBI taxonomy): Eukaryota > Viridiplantae > Streptophyta > Magnoliopsida > Solanales > Convolvulaceae > Ipomoea > Ipomoea triloba. The sequence goes on along the minus strand of NC_044930.1, from coordinate 15,427,349 downwards.
TCCCAAGACACGTAGCATTCAAGGAATAACAGAATTGCAGTCTGTACATGTAGCTTTAAAATTGGACACTAATCACATGTACAGCTCATATATTCACATCTCAATTGCTTTAGAAAGAAAAAACAAAGTGACTCTATTCAGATGCTATTTTTTTTCAACGAAACACGTCAATTGCTTTGAAGAAAAAGTAATTCTCCCAAAGAATAAAACAAATGGATTCTTTTTTGTTTCGACGGAAGCTACACAAACGGAAAGAAAAAAAACCTGGAGTTTGCGTGGTGATCAACAATCGGCTTTGATACCAAAAGATGATATGATTTGCGATCGCGTCTCCTGTGTTTCTGCCTTTGTGGCGGTTAGAAGGTTACACAGTAGTGGTAGTCTCGAATCACACGAGAAAGGGGTGAGGACGAAGCTTAACGTCATGCACTCTCGCAGCACAAAACTCACGGCTTCGATATAAACTGAATATAACTCATGAGTTTGGAAAAGAACAAGTTGTTCTCTCTCTATTTCATTCATTCACTGATTGCCATTTTACGAGGACGTTTGAGGGTTATATACCTCTGTACATGAACGTGTGAAACAGGAAGAAAAAAATAAAAACTACCTTACACGCTGAAGAGATCATGGCATAATGGTGTTGAATGAAGTTCTTCTAGCGACCTTGAAGGGATATTCTTTTTGACTTGGAGATTAAGTCTCCTTAACTGTGGAGAATTACTATCAATAATACTGACTTAGCATAAGTTAAGAAATAGGGCCTTAATACACTTTGACCACTAAAAGAAATAAAACATAAAATAAGAAGTAATGAGATCATGTCCCATTTGGGCCTAAATGGACTATTTGTGTCTTCATGGGATGGATTAATTATTTATGTTGCAACATGATGTCCAACCAATCTGTTCACTCCATCCTTCTAAATAAATGAGATATATCTCAAAAAAATGGCATTTAACTTAAAATGACGCCAATTTGTGGTTGAAAATAAGATGAATTCTTATTTGGGCTTCCAAATGCATTTAAGCATGTATCCCTTGGGCTTTAATTATAAGAAAATTAAAGCTTTGGTACTGACCATGTCTAAGCTCCTTCCTCATTTTGAGTTGAATAAAAAGGAGTCCAATCGACCGTTGCAAGCCATCCACAAATAGCATCCCGCAACCTTGCTACCAGAGCCCTTGTTAAAGTACTTTCTTGCACTTGCAAGGGGTCGTTTGTGGTGTGAACATGCTGATCTCCTATGTCCTCATCAATTTCCTTCCAATTAAATTCTTTGACTTATACACATCCACAAGCTCTAGTTGTTCATGAGTTAAGCCTCGGAGGACCCTTGTTCCTCTTGCATTATGATCAACTTGTGGTGGTGGAGGTGGTGGTTGTACTCTAGCTCTTGTTCGGCTAGTTGTTGCTTCCTCATAATTCCTTTTCTATGCTTGTTCTTTTGGTTCTTCCCATTTCTACAAAAAGAGGTATGTTCCATGAAAAATAAAGAAATGTAAGTCGGAACCCCACGCATAGGACACCTAAGTTTATGGTACACATCTCAAACAACATCATTCAATCATTGTTTTTTCTTTGTTCAAATATCTTCCTTCCTTTGGCCTTGGAGTGGCAGATTCCTTCATTGGCCTCCATATGATGGGTGGATGGAATTGTAAGCCAATTGTGCTTGAGCTCCTCAATCTTTCTCGTGTTGTGCTCCACCGCTTCTCTTATCCATGCAATTCCTCATCTTGCCTTGTGCTTTGGGATTGTAGAAATGCCATTTGTTCATGGTGCAATTGCATATGAAAGGCTCTTGTAGATTCCCA
>NC_044930.1:15401259-15425507 GCF_003576645.1 Ipomoea triloba | reverse complement strand
AGCTTGCAGTTAAAGTTGAAAAGCAACTGAGGAGGAGAACGGAACGCTTCCAGTCAAAAGAACAACCAAAGCAGTGGTGAACCTAAAAGGGAAAAGGGGATGGCAAAGGCGATACTAGCACAAGGACGGAGGGTAGCTCGCGACGACCCTCCAATGATATTCCTAAGCAACATCTGGAGCAAAAAGGCAAAGAGAAAGCCGAACCATCCACACGGAAGTTGCGGGACGTAAAATGTTATTGCTGTTTAGGATATGGTCATTTCTTCAAAAAAAAAAAAAGGATATGGTCATTATGCTTATGACTGTCCTAACAAGCGGACTATGGTGATGAAGCCAACTGGTGAGGTACAATCAGAATCCGATGAGGAGCAAATGGTGGAAGATATGACCCTTGTCAGTGAAGACGATCAACAACCAGCTGAAGGAGAGCTCTTGGTAGCACGTCGAGTGCTAAGTTCTCAAGCTAAAATCGAAGAAGATCAACGTGAAAACCTCTTCCATACACGTTGTGTTGTGAATGATAAAGTGCGTAGTATGATTATAGACGGCGGCAGTTGTACGAATGTAGCTAGCACCGAAATGGTGGGAAAACTCAATCTCAACACTAGCAAACATCCGTGCCCGTACACTCTACAGTGGCTTAACAACTCGGGGGAAATCAAGGTAGATCGACAAGTGCTTATCTCATTCGCCATTGGTAAGTACGAGGACCAAGTAATGTGTGATGTAGTGCCAATGGAGGCAGCCCATATTCTGCTTGGGAGGCCATGGCAGTTTGACAAGAAAGCACTACATAACGGGTACACTAATAAATACTCGTTTGAGCACAAAGGAAGGAAAATTGTTTTGGCTCCTTTGAGTCCACAGTAGCTTGTAAATGATCTAAAGGGAAAGAATGAAAGAAAGGAAAAAGCCGAAAAGGAAAATAAGCACAAAAAAAGTGTCAATCTGTTCTACAAAAAGAAAACAGTAGAACGGGCCCTCAAAGCCGGTCGTGCGGTTTACTTGATACTTCTAAAGAGTGAAAAACCCGTGGTGCCTTATTTTAGCCACCTACCAGAGGCTATCTCTTCTTTGTTGCGAGAATATGGAGAACTCTTTCCAAAAGAGATGCCAAAAGGCCCAGGAGCACCGTTGCCGAACCGACCAGCTTATAGATGTAACCCCGAAGAGACTAAAGAAATCCAGCGCTAAGTCAAAGAGTTGTTGGCTAAAGGACACATCCAGGAGAGTCTTAGCCCGTGTGCAGTTCCGGTGTTACTTGTGCCGAAAAAAGATGGGAGCTGGCGGATGTGTGTGGACTGCAGAGCCATCAACCAAATCACGGTAAAGTATCGCTTCGCTATTCCTAGGTTAGATGACTTACTTGATGAATTGTATGGCTCTCGTATTTTCTCTAAAGTTGACTTAAAATCTGGTTATCACCAAATTCGTATACGTGAAGGCGACGAGTGGAAAACAGCATTCAAGACCAAACAAGGTCTTTATGAATGGCTAGTTATGCCATTTGGCCTCATGAATGCACCTAGTACATTCATGCGATTGATGAACCACGGTTTACGTGACTTTATTGGGAAATTTGTTGTGGTGTATTTTGATGACATATTGATATACAGCGCCAATTTAGAACAACATGTCTCTCATTTGCGAGCCTTGTTTGATGTTTTGCTTGAANTAGACCTAATTAGTGTACTAAATATAATATACCAAACATATAACCGTAGATACAAACCTCAATTATATGTACTAAATCATAGAATACTAGCCGTGAATGAACATGTCACGTACATAAATACTCAAGCCATTACTACCACCAATTATATGTATACACATACGCATACATAGATTCCACAATGTATACATTCAGGTAAATCCAATTCTTATAGAATTATATATGCAATACTGATGTGGAGCATGTGTTTTAGTAATATATGAGTACGAATCATTTGCAAAGCTACTTACTGCAACATACAAATTATAATTCCACAAATCACACTATAACGAATAATCACATAATATTTCACATAATTATTCAATAATAAATTGCACATAAACAATTAGTAAAACGGTTTTACTTTTGGGGTAAATAAATTTTGAGTAGACATAAATCTTACCTGGCCTGGATTTCAAAATCAATACAAACTCTTGAATCCCTACACTTGCTCCGTCTCAATTTCACGTTAAATAGATGACGCTAGGAAGAAACGGAAATTGACGTCGAAATTGGGGAAGGATGAGAGTATAAGTATCGATCATATAACAAAAATAAGTTATTCTAAAAATAATAATATTTTTATCAAATATTAAAAATAACCGGGGTATCACATAAGTTGTATGCCAATTTTGAGAAATGTGAATTCTGCACAAACACTGTCAAATTTTTGGGGTATATTGTATGTGATGAGGGAATAAAAGTTGATACTGAAAAGATAAGAGCAATACAGGAATGGCCTACACCTAAGTCTATTAGTGATGTTAGGAGTTTCCATGGACTTGCTAGCTTTTATCGAAGATTTGTGAAGGATTTCAGTTCAATCGCTGCACCTCTTATTGAAATCATTAAAAAGAATGTGGGTTTTAATTGGAGTGAAAAACAAGAAAAGGCATTTAACATTTTGAAAGAAAAATTGTGTTCTTCTCCTATTCTTGTGCTTCCTGACTTTAATGCTACATTTGAGATTGATTGTGATGCGTCTGGGGTAGGTATAGGGGCTGTTTTAATGCAAGGGGGGAAACCTATAGCATATTTTAGTGAAAACTGAATGGTGCTTGCTTGAACTATCCTACCTATGATAAAGAAATGTATGCTTTAGTAAGGTCTCTTGAGCACTGGGAGCAATACCTGAGACATAAGGAATTTGTGATACATACTGATCACGAGTCCCTTCAATACCTTCGAGGGCAAGGTAAGTTGAATCATAGACATGCTAAGTGGGTCGAATACATTGACTCATTTCCGTATGTTGTCCGGTACAAAAAGGGAAAAGACAATGTGGTAGCTGACGCACTATCACGAAGGTATGTTCTTGTTACTACTTTACAGGCTAAATTCTTTGGATTAGAACATATCAAAGCATTGTATGAGAATGATCATGATTTCTGCACTTCTTATTCTGTCTGTAAGTCACGCCCTTTAGGCAAATTTAGTATGCATGAAGGTTACTTGTTTAAAGAAAATAGACTATGCGTTCCTATTTGTTCTATGCGTGAGTTACTTGTGAAAGAATCACATGGGGGAGGATTAATGGGACATTTTGGCATTCAAAAAACGTATGATATCTTGCATGAGCATTTCTATTGGCCTAAAATGAAGCATGATGTTTATAAGTGCTGCACTCATTGTATTACTTGTAAGCAGGCTAAATCACATAGCATGCCACATGGGTTGTACACGCCACTACCTGTATCCACACACCCTTGGGTTGATCTTTCTATTGATTTTGTTCTGGGTTTACCACGAAGTAAAACTAACCATGATTCTATTTTTGTAGTGGTGGACAGGTTCTCCAAAATGGCACATTTCATTCCATGCAATAAGACTGATGATGCTAGACATGTAGCTAATGTGTTCTTTAAAGAAATAGTTAAACTACATGGTATGCCGAGGACTATAGTTTCTGATCGGGATGTAAAGTTTCTTAGTCATTTATGGAAAACATTGTGGGTAAAACTTAGAACTAAACAGTTATTTTCTACTACTAATCATCCACAAACAGATGGTCAAACTGAGGTGGTAAATTGAACGTTAGGCACATTGTTACGTGTTTTGATTAGTAAAAATCTGAAAAATTGGGAAGAGTGTGTTCCTTTTGCTGAATTTGCCTATAATAGACAAGTTCATAGCACTACGGGATATTCCCCGTTCCAAATTGTGTATGGTTTTAATCCACTAATCCCTTTAGATTTGTTACCTTTGCCTTGTAATGAAGTGCTTAATTTGGATGGTGCAAAAAAGACGGAAGTAGTGAAGTCCTTACACGAGCGAATTAGTCGTGCCATTGAACGGCGAAACCAACAGGTAGCTGTCAGGGTCAATCGGAGTAGGAAGAGAGTTGTATTCCAACCCGGAGATTGGGTCTGGGTACACATGAGTAAAGAGAGGTTCCCCAACCAACGCAAGTCTAAGCTTATGCCTAGGGGAGATGGTCCATTTCAGGTCGTCTGCAAGATCAATGACAATGCCTACAAAATTGATCTTCCTAGTGAGTATGGTAACATAAGTGCTACATTTAACGTTACTCACTTGTCTCCATTTGATGTAGATGATGATCTTGATTCGTGGTCAAATCATTCTAAGGGGGAGGGAGCTGATGAGGACATAGGAGATCAAGGTATTCCAAGGTCAAGAGATCATCATACCAAATCGGGGAGTGGAGAATTAGGACCAAAGGTGAGAGAAAACTAAAAGCCTCTCCGGGGCATGACAACAAGACTCTCGAACCACTTCCTAACTTCTCTACATGTTAGAGATTACTTGAGACTTAGCAGGAACATAACCATAAATCTATTCAAAACCTTCAACTGAAAAACTTAGAAACTCAGAGCTGGGATCTTTGGTGCATGCATAGAACCTCCTCGCTGAAAACTTTCCAAAGGGGGAAAGTCCTCCTCATAGGATTCTGAGATCACCATTGCTGGGATAGCTGGTGAAGCTGAAACTATTGTGGGCTCCTTTCTTAAGTACTCTTGCTCATAGCACTTAAGAGCTTTCTTTTTTCTTTGCAGGGGCACAGGTGGTGGTGACGGCGGATCTTCATCATCACTATCATCCTTCCTTCTGGATCTTCTCCTTCTAGAGGGCTTGCAGCTGGGTCTCCTCTGTGGCTCCTTTGTTGGGTAGCATTGCTTACAATCATCTTCACATAAATCGAAGAAACAGTGATTTGAGATGGGATCCTTAAACCAGAAAACTGGTTTACCAAATTGGTCGAACGAATGAACAATTTCACTCATTCCTGTTTTTCCGTAACCAAGGAAAACTGGTTCTGCATCATCATCGTCTGGGTCATAGTCAAGGATCTCCTGGACATGCTCCTCTTGTCTTTCTCTAGCCTCTTCTACCATATTGATGGATGGTAGAAATTCTGTTCTTTTTAGATGAGCATGATTGAATGAGATTCCAACGGTGCCATCTTTTCGCCTGCTGATGGTAGCCTCGTTGGATTCGATTGGCCTTCTGTTCTGGTGCAGCTTCTCATAGTTGGATATCCAAGTGTCAGGGATGACTTGGATCAACTCCTCTTTTGTACATCTCCTGGGAACCTTAGTGCAGGTAACATTTCTCTGTTCATCAGTGACTAGGATGAGAGCTTCTCCTCCTCCTGGAATTTTCATATCGAAAGCATGGTCTTGCAATCGATAAGACATCTGGTAGTGGACAGTGGCTTCAATAGCATCTTGCTCAGCATGCTTAGCTCCAACAATATGGACTTGAATTTTAAACATATCTAGAAGATGTGGATCTTCTAAGGATACGTTAAAATTTGGGTAAACAGTAGCACAGACAGTGCCAGAATCAAGTGTGACTTCCATGGTGGCTATCAATGCATGTTGGTACTCTAAGTACCTGGAATCAAGGAGACATAGCTTGGCAACTACGGGTTGACCCTTTCTGCCATGATAGGTTATGGCAAAGCGGATTGCTCCAAAGTGGATATGGGTATATCCTTCTCTCCTCCAAATGGCCGGGAATTCATCAGGGATTTCAAGAGTAATGAACTGTTCTTGGTGGGTGGAATATATGGGACATCTGCTCATGGCTGAGGCTGAGATATATTCTTTGGGAACTAAAGACCTTTTCTGGTAAATAGCTTTAAGGGATTTAACCAGAAGATTGGATTGGTTTCTTTTATTGAAAGCAGAGTATGGATTCAGAAGGGGCAGGTGGGTTTCTTCTATTTTTTGGTCCTCTTTAAGATAATTTATCTCATAGATATAATCCATCTTAGAAGAGAGAGATTTTTTGAAATGAGATTTTTCTAATGAAAAAGAAGAACGGCTAGGTACAATAGATGTGGATGTAGAAGCTGGAGAGGAAGACATATTTAGGAAATAAGAAGGTTTTGAATAAAGAGATATGGCTGGCTCTGATACCAAATCGGGGAGTGGAGAATTAGGACCAAAGGTGAGAGAAAACTAAAAGCCTCTCCGGGGCATGACAACAAGACTCTCGAACCACTTCCTAACTTCTCTACATGTTAGAGATTACTTGATCGGGGAGTGGAGAATTAGGACCAAAGGTGAGAGAAAACTAAAAGCCTCTCCGGGGCATGACAACAAGACTCTCGAACCACTTCCTAACTTCTCTACATGTTAGAGATTACTTGATCGGGGAGTGGAGAATTAGGACCAAAGGTGAGAGAAAACTAAAAGCCTCTCCGGGGCATGACAACAAGACTCTCGAACCACTTCCTAACTTCTCTACATGTTAGAGATTACTTGATCGGGGAGTGGAGAATTAGGACCAAAGGTGAGAGAAAACTAAAAGCCTCTCCGGGGCATGACAACAAGACTCTCGAACCACTTCCTAACTTCTCTACATGTTAGAGATTACTTGAGACTTAGCAGGAACATAACCATAAATCTATTCAAAACCTTCAACTGAAAAACTTAGAAACTCGATCCCAGCTCCTAATGAAGTATTACCAACAGGCCAGTTAAGAGGACAACCATCCATTGAGCAGACTTTAAATTGGCAAACGGAAAACGCCTTAGCTCAAAACCGCACCCTCAAATCAATTTCCAACAATCTTGTTGAGCTAAGCCACAAATCTGGAGAATACTATTCAAAGATTGACTCAAGGATCCAGATTTTGGAGAAAAGATTGGAGCAGATCCCTTTTGAGAGACCTTCTTATGGTCAATCCCTTCAAGCCCATTTTCAGTACCAAGCCAACAAAACTGCTTCTATCCGGAGCATGATAGATCAGTTGAGATCCGAGATCAGGCCCAAACAACCTTACCAACCCAATTTGTTTGAAACACCCCAAAAATACCCAGCTACCTCTACTCCAACACCATTTTACCAAACCAGTTCCTTAACAAGTTCGTCGTTCCAGTCTGGAAACCCTATGTTTCCTCCTATAGACTCTTCCATTCTAGATGAGTACCATAGGAGAAGTAAGCCTAAACAAAAGTATCCACAACCAACTTTGCCTTTACCCACATCTCAAGCCCAACCTGATTCTCAAACAAGTTTGTTCTCTGCTTGGAAAATTAGAAATCCATCTCACCCTTTACACCAGCAAGTTTTTAGACCTTTCACCATTTCAGAACAAACTACCATTCCATCCCAGCCAATTATATCCTCAAAATCAGATGACCTGTACCCTCCACCAAATACAACCCCAAAAACGACCCAAATGATGCTTCATGAAACAATCACAGATAAGGATCTTTTTGATTTTGTTATCAAAGGCCCAGACCCACCTGAGAGAAATCTACCAGTCATGGAAGCTTATAGTACTGGAGAAATATCAGAAGAATCTGGCTACCAATCTGAAGCAACTCAGTCAGAATCAGAAGGATATACAGATCCAGAAGGAGAAGAATCCGAGGAGTCGGAAAACCCTGCATTTATGGCAGATCCGGCAGAATCATCAACTGGTGGATACACAACTCAACAACCTGCTGATCAACCAATGGGTCATACAGAGGAAGAATACTTTGGTGTTGAAAATGCCACGGAAATGGTGATGCACAAAGGATTAAATTATCAATTCTTTACAATTGATGATTTATCACCAGAAAAGTGGGGAGAGAAGTTTGCTGAGTTCCACACATGGATGACTACCAGGAATCTAGTAGAACGAGATACTTTCAAAATCCTGATGGAATTTACAGCAAAGTTCACCGGAATTCTTAAAGATTGGTGGTCTAAAGCAGATGGGGCATTCAAGATGATGTTCTTAGGACTACCTCTCCAGGAAGCCGTTTCAATGATTTACTTCATATTTCTGGGTAAACATGAAGATGAAGTAGAACAGAAGAGAACGGAGTTTTTCAGAATGAAGTGCCTGTCTTATGAGAAAAGGCACTTAGAGGAACACTTCAAAAGGATGACAAAAGTTTTCTATTTTCTGGGATTTGACAACAATCTCAAGCAAGCTTTTGTTTCATCCTTACCACCCCTGCTGGCAGACAGTACAGATCAACTTATCAAAAAGAATCATGGATCCATAACACATCTTTCAACTGGGCAGATTAGGCAAGCAATATTTGAAAGCCTAGACAATATTTGCCAGATCCACAACAAGTTCCAGACCTTGAGAAAGCATGAATCAATTATTTCCAAAGCATGCCAGAAGCCAATTTTTAATGATTTCAATAAGAGGTGCAGCGATTGAACTGAAATCCTTCACAAATCTTCGATAAAAGCTAGCAAGTCCATGGAAACTCCTAACATCACTAATAGACTTAGGTGTAGGCCATTCCTGTATTGCTCTTATCTTTTCAGTATCAACTTTTATTCCCTCATCACATACAATATACCCCAAAAATTTGACAGTGTTTGTGCAGAATTCACATTTCTCAAAATTGGCATACAACTTATGTGATACCCCGGTTATTTTTAATATTTGATAAAAATATTATTATTTTTAGAATAACTTATTTTTGTTATATGATCGATACTTATACTCTCATCCTTCCCCAATTTCGACGTCAATTTCCGTTTCTTCCTAGCGTCATCTATTTAACGTGAAATTGAGACGGAGCAAGTGTAGGGATTCAAGAGTTTGTATTGATTTTGAAATCCAGGCCAGGTAAGATTTATGTCTACTCAAAATTTATTTACCCCAAAAGTAAAACCGTTTTACTAATTGTTTATGTGCAATTTATTATTGAATAATTATGTGAAATATTATGTGATTATTCGTTATAGTGTGATTTGTGGAATTATAATTTGTATGTTGCAGTAAGTAGCTTTGCAAATGATTCGTACTCATATATTACTAAAACACATGCTCCACATCAGTATTGCATATATAATTCTATAAGAATTGGATTTACCTGAATGTATACATTGTGGAATCTATGTATGCGTATGTGTATACATATAATTGGTGGTAGTAATGGCTTGAGTATTTATGTACGTGACATGTTCATTCACGGCTAGTATTCTATGATTTAGTACATATAATTGAGGTTTGTATCTACGGTTATATGTTTGGTATATTATATTTAGTACACTAATTAGGTCTAAATCATATCTTTATGGTATTTGGTGATTTATACTTCATTTGAGCTATGACAAATAATACAAAGGTTATAGATAAAGGTGTAAAGTTGGATGAGCTACTTGGGTGCAATGATTTTTTATATAAGATGTGAACTTTGAGGGTTAAAGATATATATGTTTTGTCATGGGGGATGGTGCCATTTGATATTTTTACCTTGAGGAGTGAGCAGTGAAGTAAAAGCTGACTCACTAGGGGGTTTAATAACTTCCCTGTTATTTTGAGGAGTGAGCATTGACTTGAAAGCTGACTCACTAGGGAGCCGAGAAAAACTCCCTGTTTATAAACATTTATTTTTGAGAACTTGAAAATCATTCATTTGGTACTCATTTCTCCTCGACGATATGTATATATCAAGTGTTGATGTTTTGAGAAATTCTGAAATGTATTGTTGTAAGAATCTCTCTTCGAAAGAGGATAATTGAGAGGTTGGAATTCTCTCTTTGGTTATTATTTTATGAACTTGGAAGTGATTCTTTTGATTTGGAAATTGTTGGTGGTTACTTAAGGATTTAAAATATCTCTTTGGTGAATATATTATGATTTAAAGAAATTTGAGTATTGATGGTATTATGAAATGTCTTGAGGAATTGATTATATGAAAATATTGAGATACATGTTATATGGAGAATATGGAGAATATTGAGAAAAGAGTGGTTGAATGGATTTGGATTATGGATAGGCAATGTCTTGATCCCCTAGGAATTTTGTGGGTATATTTATATATATACCTTAATGTGTGATTTCCTCAAGTTACATTTTAATTGGTTGAAATTTATTGATATTGATGAGAATAAAAATGCTTAAGGGGTTAATGCGGTATTATCTGACTTATATGTTGTGTGCTATGTGCAAAATGTTTTACGGGGTGGAGTAAGTCTTACCAGCCGTCGTGCTGACATTGTTTTTCCCCTCTTTAGTTATTTTGCAGGTTTGGATTACATGGCATTGAGCATGAGAGCGAATCAATGTAAAGATTTTATACCTTTAGAACTCAAATAATGTATTAGTAATCGATAGTAAGTTAGTTTTAGCCTGTGCGTTTGAGTATGAGATACTTGAACGTGGCATAACACCCTTTTTTTCCTTTTTGTTGTTGAAAGCTTCCGCTATTGTAAAAGTCATTTGTAAGCAATAAAAAATATTTACCCGTATTTTCTTAAGTGGAAAAAATGGGGTGTTACAACTTATGTTCAAGCAAAACATCAAACAAGGCTCGCAAATGAGAGACATGTTGTTCTAAATTGGCGTTGTATATCAATATGTCATCAAAATACACCACAACAAATTTCCCAATAAAGTCACGTAAAACGTGGTTCATCAATCGCATGAATGTACTAGGTGCATTCATGAGGCCAAATGGCATAACTAGCCATTCATAAAGACCTTGTTTGGTCTTGAATGCTGTTTTCCACTCGTCGCCTTCACGTATACGAATTTGGTGATAACCAGATTTTAAGTCAACTTTAGAGAAAATACGAGAGCCATACAATTCATCAAGTAAGTCATCTAACCTAGGAATAGCGAAGCGATACTTTACCGTGATTTGGTTGATGGCTCTGCAGTCCACACACATCCGCCAGCTCCCATCTTTTTTCGGCACAAGTAACACCGGAACTGCACACGGGCTAAGACTCTCCTGGATGTGTCCTTTAGCCAACAACTCTTTGACTTAGCGCTGGATTTCTTTAGTCTCTTCGGGGTTACATCTATAAGCTGGTCGGTTCGGCAACGGTGCTCCTGGGACAAGGTCAATCTGGTGCTCGATTCCCCGGATAGGTGGTAGACCTTTTGGCATCTCTTTTGGAAAGAGTTCTCCATATTCTCGCAACAAAGAAGAGATAGCCTCTGGTAGGTGGCTAAAATAAGGCACCACGGGTTTGTCACTCTTTAGAAGTATCAAGTAAACCGCACGACCGGCTTTGAGGGCCCGTTCTACTGTTTTCTTTTTGTAGAACAGATTGACACTTTTTTTGTGCTTATTTTCCTTTTCGGCTTTTTCCTTTCTTTCATTCTTTCCCTTTAGATCATTTACAAGCTACTGTGGACTCAAAGGAGCCAAAACAATTTTCCTTCCTTTGTGCTCAAACGAGTATTTATTAGTGTACCCGTTATGTAGTGCTTTCTTGTCAAACTGCCATGGCCTCCCAAGCAGAATATGGGCTGCCTCCATTGGCACTACATCACACATTACTTGGTCCTCGTACTTACCAATGGCGAATGAGATAAGCACTTGTCGATCTACCTTGATTTCCCCCGAGTTGTTAAGCCACTGTAGAGTGTACGGGCACGGATGTTTGCTAGTGTTGAGATTGAGTTTTCCCACCATTTCGGTGCTAGCTACATTCATACAACTGCCGCCGTCTATAATCATACTACGCACTTTATCATTCACAACACAACGTGTATGGAAGAGGTTTTCACGTTGATCTTCTTCGATTTTAGCTTGAGAACTTAGCACTCGACGTGCTACCAAGAGCTCTCCTTCAGCTGGTTGTTGATCGTCTTCACTGACAAGGGTCATATCTTCCACCATTTGCTCCTCATCGGATTCTGATTGTACCTCACCAGTTGGCTTCATCACCATAGTCCGCTTGTTAGGACAGTCATAAGCATAATGACCATATCCTTTTTTTTTTTTAAGAAATGACCATATCCTAAACAGCAATAACATTTTACGTCCCGCAACTTCCGTGTGGATGGTTCGGCTTTCTCTTTGCCTTTTTGCTCCAGATGTTGCTTAGGAATATCATTGGAGGGTCATCGCGAGCTACCCTCCGTCCTTGTGCTAGTATCGCCTTTGCCATCCCCTTTTCCCTTTTAGGTTCACCACTGCTTTGGTTGTTCTTTTGACTGGAAGCGTTCCGTTCTCCTCCTCAGTTGCTTTTCAACTTTAACTGCAAGCTGAAAAAGTTCATCATAATCACGATAAGGGGTTCGCTCCACAATATCGGCAATATCATGGTTCAAGCCTTTTACAAAACGGGCCATCTTGGATTCTTCATCTTCATCAAGCCTCAATCGAGACATCAAAGTCTCCAATTCTTGTTCGTATTCATGAACGGACATTGTTCCTTGTAATAGGCTTTGGAGCCTTTGGTAAACTCTCGGTGATACCATCCTGGCACAAATCGCTTCCTCATAACAGCTTTCATCTCACGCCAAGTCACAATGCCTCCCTCCCCGTTTCTCCGCCTACTAGCTACTAAGTTGTCCCACCAAGTGTTTGCGTAGTCCCTAAATTCAACTACAGCTAAACTCACTTTTTTGTGTTCAGAATAGTGATGGATATCAAAAACCCTTTCTACCCATTTTTCCCATTCTAAGTAAGCCTCAAGGTCATTTTTACCTTGAAAAGAAGGGATTTGCATTTTACTGCCACTTATGTTATCATCCTCCTCTTCATAGTCTCTCCCATTCCTACATCTCCTTCTACCCCGATCCCGGTCAATAGGTTCCTCCTCAAAGTCTTCTTCTTCCCTTTGAACCCTCCTAACACCTCTAACATTACCCCCTTCCCGTACGGGCGCATTCCCTCCTTGGTTTCGGAGTTCTTGAATGGCAACATCCTGAAGTTCTAATATGTCCCTAATTTCATCAAAGACAACATTAAACCTTTGAAATTGTTGCTGCATTGACCTTATCATAGTACTCACATCTTGAGTATCTTCGGGATTTGTCATCTTGTTTTTTTTTTTTTTTTGGAAGAGTTCAGAAAATGCAACCTGCAAAATACACGTTAGAAAACAAAAAAAAAAAAAAAGAGATGGACCTCACGTCACTCCCTCACCTACACTCTATTTCTGGTCAAAGTGTATTAAGGCCCTATTTCTTAACTTATGCTAAGTCAGTATTATTGATAGTAATTCTCCATGGTTAAGGAGACTTAATCTCCAAGTCAAAAAGAATATCCCTTCAAGGTCGCTAGAAGAACTTCATTCAACACCATTATGCCATGATCTCCTTCACAGCGTGTAAGGTAGTTTTTATTTTTTTCTTCCTGTTTCACACGTTCATGTACAGAGGTTGTATATAAACCTCAAACGTCCTTGTAAAATGGCAATCAGTGAATGAATGAAATAGAGAGAGAACAGCTTATTCTTTTCCAAACTCATGAGTTATATTGAGTTTATATCGAAGCCGTGAGTTTTGTGCTGTGAGAGTGCATGACGTTAACTTCGTCCTCACCCCCTTTCTCGTGTGATTCGAGACTACCACTACTGTGTAACCTTCCAACTGCCACAAAGGCAGAAACACAGGAGACGCGATCGCAAATCATATCAGAAATACTTTGATCCGAGTGTGCTAAGAGAATTCAATTGCGAAGACAAGGTAAATCAGTTGCTAAGACACCCGCAATGGAACAAAGTATTCGAATAGCGAGGGCCGACATATACCCCAGTTACCTATGGTTTTCTTGCTTCCTTGAACATAAAGAAAGAGCCAAACAATGCCAGGAAACCCATTTCTTATGTGCTTTTCAGGAAGAGATATAATCACTCAGTTGACGAGCTAGCTTTGATACTTGGGTTACATACCCGTGATGAGATGAGCATGCCTTACTTCCGAATGTACCATGTTGAGTTTGGTTCCAATAGAGATGCCGCGACCCATATTACGAATGATGCGGAGTATAACTCTAGCATCTTGAAGGCAAGAAAGATCCGAATGAATCATCTCAAGGCAATCGTACTTAATTTAGCAATCAATTTGTCCGGAATGAAAACAAATTTGAACAAGGCCTACCGACAATATTTGATTTACATGTGGAGTATAGAGAAGGAAGCGGATGTCAACATGGGAGTCCAAGTGAAGAAGTGGCTTGCCTCTCAAAATAAGCCAAATGTTCAATATGTTTTTATAGGACCGTTGGTAACTGAGTTATTCCTAGGATTAGGGCTTGATGCAGATCTTACTGGTGAGAAAGTTGAAGCCGAGATGAAAGCACTTACCGTCCAAGACTTCTTTGCTATGAACCTTAGGTTGGGAGGTGATGATGCCCCGCTATTCGGTGATAAGGAAGAGGAAGAAGAGGAAGAAGATGATGAAGGAAATGAAGAGCAAAACCAACAAGGTAGAGAGGGCGTTCAACATGGTGGACTTGTGGCGTTCAACAAGGTAGATTGGGAATCAACAAGAGCCTTTCATATGCAATTGCAACAAGAAAAAGTGGCGTTTCTACAAGCCCAAAGCACAAGGCAAGATGAGGAATTGCACGGATAAGATTGAGGAGCTACAAGCACAATTGGCTAACCAATTCCATCCACCATCATATGGAGGCCAATGAAGGATTCTGCCACTCCAAGGCCAAAGGAAGCAAGATATTTGAAGAAAGAAAAAACAAAGATTGAATGATGTTTGTTTTAGATGTGTACCACTAACACATTTGGTGTCCTATGCGTGGGGTTACGACTTATATTTCTTTATTTTTCATGTAACTTACCTCTTTTTGTAGGCAATGGGAAGAACCAAATAACAACCATAGAAAAGGAAATATGAGGAAGCAACCACTAGCCAAACAAGAGCTAGAGCACAATCACCACCTCCACTACCACAAGTTGATCATAATGCAAGAGGAACAAGCGTCCTTCGAGGCTTAACTCATGAACAAGTAGCGCTTGTGGAAGTGTATAAGTCAAAGAATTTAATTGGAAGGAAATACTTTGATACGACTGTGCTAAGAGAATTCGGTTGCGAAGACAGGGTAAATCGGTTGTTAAGACACCCGCAATGGAGCAAAGTATTCGAATGGAGAGGGCCGACATATACCCCAGTTACCTATGGGTTTCTTGCTTCCTTGAACACAAGAAAGAGCCGAACAATGCCTGGAAACCCATTTCTTATGTGCTTTTTGGGAAGAGATATAATAACTCCGTTGATGAGCTAGCTTTGATACTTGGGTTACATACCATGATGAGATGAGCATGCCTTTCTTCCGGAGGTACCATGTGCAGTTTGATTCCGATAGAGATGCCGCGACCCATATTACGAATGATGCGGAGTATAACTCTAGCAACTTAAAGGTAAGAAAGATCCTAATGAATCATCTCAAAGCAATCGTACTTAATTTAGCAATCAACTTGTCGGGAATGAAATGAACAAGGCCTACCGGCAAGATTTGTTTTACATGTGGAGTATGGAGAAGGAAGCGGGTGTCAACATGGAAATCCAAGTTAAGAAGTGGCTTTCCTCTCAAAATAAGCCAAATTTTCAATCCGTTTTTATAGGACCGTTGGTAACGGAGTTATACTAGGATTAGGGCTTGATGCTGATCTTACTGGTGAGAAAGTTGAAGCCGAGATGAAAGCATTTACCGTCCAAGACTTCTTTGGTATGACCCTTAAGTTGGGAGGTGATGATGCCCCGCTAATTTGTGATAAGGAAGAGGAAGAAGAGGAAGAAGATAATGAAGGAAATGAAGAGTAACAACAACAAGGTAGAGAGGGCGTTCAACATGGTGGACCCGTGATGATGGATTAGGAATCTACAATAGCCTTTCATATGCAATTGTACCAAGAACAAATGGCGTTTCTACAAACCCAAAGCACAAGGCAAGATGAGGAATTGCACGGATAAGAGAAGCGGTGGAGCACAACACGAGAAAGATTGAGGAACTCCATGCACAATTGGCTAACCAATTCCATCCACCATCATATGGAGGCCAATGAAGGAATCCGCCACTACAAGGCCAAGGGAAGGAAGAGATTTGAAGAAAGAAAAATACAATGATTGAATGATGTTCTTTTGAGATGTGTACCACTATAACATTATGTGCCGACTTACATTTCTTTAATTTTCATGCAACTTACCTCTTTTTGTAGGAAATGGGAAGAACCAAAGAGTAAGCCAAGAAAAGGAATTATGAGGAAGCAAGCATTAGCCAAACAAGAGCTAGAGTACAACAACCACCTCCACCACCAAAAGTTGATCATAATGCAAGAGGAACAAGGATCCTCCGAGGCTTAATCATGAACAACTGGCGCTTGTGGATGTGTATATGTCAAAGAATTTAATTGAAGGGAAATACTTTGACCCGAATGTGCTAAGAGAATTCGGTTGCGAAGACAATGTAAATCGGTTGCTAAGACACCCGCAATGGAGCAAAGTATTCGAATGGAGAGGGCCGACATATACCCCAGTTACCTATGGGTTTCTTGCTTCCTTGAACATAAAGAAAGAGCCAAACTATGCCAGGAAATCCATTTCTTATGTGCTTTTCGGGAAGAGATATAATAACTCCGTTGATGAGCTAGCTTTGATACTTGGGTTACATACCGTGATGAGATGAGCATGCCTTCCTTCCGGAGGTACCATGTGCAGTTTGATTCCGATAGAGATGCCGCGACCCATATTACGAATGATGCGGAGTATAACTCTAGCAACTTAAAGGTAAGAAAGATCCTAATGAATCATCTCAAAGCAATCGTACTTAATTTAGCAATCAACTTGTCGGGAATGAAAACAAATTTGAACAAGGCCTACCGGCAAGATTTGTTTTACATGTGGAGTATGGAGAAGGAAGCGGATGTCAACATGGGAATCCAAGTGAAGAAGTGTCTTGCCTCTAAAAATAAGCCAAATTTTCAATCCATTTTTATAGTACCGTTGGTAACGGAGTTATTCTAGGATTAGGGCTTGATGCGGATCTTACTGGTGAGAAAGTTGAAGCCGAGATGAAAGCATTTACCATCGAAGACTTCTTTGGTATGACCCTTAAGTTACCAAATCGGGGAGTCTCTAAAAGCAGTGGAGAATTAGGACCAAAGGTGAGAGAAAACTAAAAGCCTCTCCGGGGCATGACAACAAGACTCTCAAACCACTTCCTAACTTCTCTACATGTTAGAGATTACTTGAGACTTAGCAGGAACATAACCATAAATCTATTCAAACCTTCAACTGAAAAACTTAGAAACTCATGATATTTTGCAAACTGAGAAATTTATATTTCAAAACTGCGATATGTTACAAGGCAAACTGAACCTCCTTTTATAGGGATCAAGGATGGTTCTCGAAATACAATACAGCTGTTTACAATTATTACAATACATGTGGCCGACAAAGTGTGATGGCCTTCTTGACATAAAGTAAAGCTACCTTTTAATAAAGTTGTCTAATAATTCATACAACACGCCAAACTGATAAGATAACGCTGACATGACCCTGTCAGGACGGGGATCTTATCTTTGAAGATAAGATTTTCAGATGAGATTTGCTTTGCTGGGGCTTTGCTGGAGAGATAAGATCAAATCTTATCCTTCACTCATGAATCTCTTTCCTTTCCAGTTTTGTGGGTTCCAATCTGGTTGTTTTGTCTTCATGACCATCCATTCTCCATGAAATTGAAGAATCATTACGGAGTCTTCGTCTGATGCTGTGTCGCTTTCTGTGGAGTAGCCAGAGTAGCTGGGGTAACCCATGTAGTTAACCCATTCTTGCCTATCCATACCAGATTGCCTTCTCTTCGTTCTCCAAACATCCTTGTTCCACTGGCTCTTGTGTTCTGGCCTTTTCTTTTGAGACTTTTCAGCATAAGCTTTCTCAATCTTGTCGACTTCTTCAAGCACTGAATCTATATCATCAAAGTTCCAAGGGTCTTGTGACCAGATATCTTCCTTCTGGGTCTGGTGTAGCTCATAGTAGTACTGGTTTTTTGCTGACTTGATCCTTTCATGGTAGATCTCATCATCTTGTCTCACATCTAGCTGAATCCCTTCTCTGGGCCAAATTTCTTTTGGAATGACCTTGTTCTGGGCGAAAATGTACCTCTGAAATTCTGGATAGTCTTCTTCTCGGACTATGATAGATTCCATGTGCTAATGGTTCTGCATGTCCTTCTAAAAATCTGGATACCCATGCTGTGACTTCCCTATGCAGATGAACTGTGAAAAATTCTGGACCATCTTGGCATAACTTCTTCCAGTATTTTAATGGATAAAACCAAGTTAAGAATTTTATTAAATCTTTCTCAACAGAAAGATCTAACTCTTTTCTTAAGATAGGCCTGTGGAACTCCATTAAAATATGATATTCATGGCATAAATACCAAAATATCCAATTTAACTCTTCTGGCCAATCTTGAACTTGAGCAATAAAGATTTGAGCAAATGGATATTTAGGGTGAATACCATATGGTTGTAGCATATGACCTCCATAGTATCTGAACAATCTGACTTCCCAATCTGTTCTTCTTTCTTCAAGGTATTCATGGCTCCATGGGAACTGGTTGACATCAATGTCTGGTGGAAAATCTGCATTTGATGAAGTGCTCTGGCTGGGACTTCCTTCATTGAACATATAGACTTCATAGATCTTGGACTGGAACTGGAGTTGAGGAACTTGCTGTGGTCTGGATAAAAAGTCTGCAACCACATTCTTCTTTCCTGGAATATGGCGAACATCATAGTTGTATCTAGAAAACCATTGTTGCCAACTTAGAGCTTGAGCTTGTGGAATTTCTTTCCTCTTGAACTGCAACATTTTTGGAAAAGCTGACATGTCTAACTCAATAAGAAACTTATAACCGATCAAATGAAAATTAAATTTTTTAATTCCATTTTTCACGGCTAAAATCTCTTTATAAGNGGGCTTGATGCGGATCTTACTGGTGAGAAAGTTGAAGCCGAGATGAAAGCATTTACCATCGAAGACTTCTTTGGTATGACCCTTAAGTTACCAAATCGGGGAGTCTCTAAAAGCAGTGGAGAATTAGGACCAAAGGTGAGAGAAAACTAAAAGCCTCTCCGGGGCATGACAACAAGACTCTCAAACCACTTCCTAACTTCTCTACATGTTAGAGATTACTTGAGACTTAGCAGGAACATAACCATAAATCTATTCAAACCTTCAACTGAAAAACTTAGAAACTCATGATATTTTGCAAACTGAGAAATTTATATTTCAAAACTGCGATATGTTACAAGGCAAACTGAACCTCCTTTTATAGGGATCAAGGATGGTTCTCGAAATACAATACAGCTGTTTACAATTATTACAATATATGTGGCCGACAAAGTGTGATGGCCTTCTTGACATAAAGTTGTGATAAGGAAGAGGAAGAAGAGGAAGAAGATAATGAAGCAAATGAAGATTAACAACAACAAGGTAGAGAGGGCGTTCAACATGGTGGACCCGTAATAATGGATTGGGAATCTACAATAGCCTTTCATATGCAACTGTACCAAGAACAAATGGCGTTTCTACAAACCCAAAGCACAAGGAAAGATGAGAAATTACACGGATAAGAGAAGCGGTGGAGCAAAACACGAGAAAGATTGAGGAACTCCAAGCACAATTGGCTAACCAATTCCATCCACCATCATATGGAGGCCAATGAAGGAATCCGCCACTACAAGGCCAAGGGAAGGAAGAGATTTGAAGAAAGAAAAATACAATGATTGAATGATGTTCTTTTGAGATGTGTACCACTATAACATTATGTGCCCTATGCGTGGGGTTCCGACTTACATTTCTTTAATTTTCATGCAACTTACCTCTTTTCCGACTTACATTTCTTTAATTTTCATGCAACTTACCTCTTTTTGTAGTTACATTTCTTTAATTTTCATGCAACTTACCTCTTTTTGTAGGAAATGGGAAGAACCAAAGAGTAAGCCAAGAAAAGGAATTATGAGGAAGCAAGCACTAGCCGAACAAGAGCTAGAGTACAACAACCACCTCCACCACCAAAAGTTGATCATAATGCAAGAGGAACAAGGGTCCTCCGAGGCTTAATCATGAACAACTCAAGAGGAACAAGGGTCCTCCGAGGCTTAATCATGAACAACTGGCGCTTGTGGATGTTCCTCCGAGGCTTAATCATGAACAACTGGCGCTTGTGGATGTGTATATGTCAAAGAATTTAATTGAAGGGAAATACTTTGACCCGAATGTGCTAAAGAATTTAATTGAAGGGAAATACTTTGACCCGAATGTGCTAAGAGAATTCGGTTGCGAAGACAATTTTGACCCGAATGTGCTAAGAGAATTCGGTTGCGAAGACAATGTAAATCGGTTGCTAAGACACCCGCAATGGAGCAAAGTATTCGAATGGAGAGGGCAGACATATATCCCAGTTACCTATGGGTTTCTTGCTCATAGCACTTAAGAGCTTTCTTTTTTCTTTGCAGGGGCACAGGTGGTGGTGACGGCGGATCTTCATCATCACTATCATCCTTCCTTCTGGATCTTCTCCTTCTAGAGGGCTTGCAGCTGGGTCTCCTCTGTGGCTCCTTTGTTGGGTAGCATTGCTTACAATCATCTTCACATAAATCGAAGAAACAGTGATTTGAGATGGGATCCTTAAACCAGAAAACTGGTTTACCAAATTGGTCGAACGAATGAACAATTTCACTCATTCCTGTTTTTCCGTAACCAAGGAAAACTGGTTCTGCATCATCATCGTCTGGGTCATAGTCAAGGATCTCCTGGACATGCTCCTCTTGTCTTTCTCTAGCCTCTTCTACCATATTGATGGATGGTAGAAATTCTGTTCTTTTTAGATGAGCATGATTGAATGAGATTCCAACGGTACCATCTTTTCGCCTGCTGATGGTAGCCTCGTTGGATTCGATTGGCCTTCTGTTCTGGTGCAGCTTCTCATAGTTGGATATCCAAGTGTCAGGGATGACTTGGATCAACTCCTCTTTTGTACATCTCCTGGGAACCTTAGTGCAGGTAACATTTCTCTGTTCATCAGTGACTAGGATGAGAGCTTCTCCTCCTCCTGGAATTTTCATATCGAAAGCATGGTCTTGCAATCGATAAGACATCTGGTAGTGGACAGTGGCTTCAATAGCATCTTGCTCAGCATGCTTAGCTCCAACAATATGGACTTGAATTTTAAACATATCTAGAAGATGTGGATCTTCTAAGGATATGTTAAAATTTGGGTAAACAGTAGCACAGACAGTGCCAGAATCAAGTGTGACTTCCATGGTGGCTATCAATGCATGTTGGTACTCTAAGTACCTGGAATCAAGGAGACATAGCTTGGCAACTACGGGTTGACCCTTTCTGCCATGATAGGTTATGGCAAAACGGATTGCTCCAAAGTGGATATGGGTATATCCTTCTCTCCTCCAAATGGCCGGGAATTCATCAGGGATTTCAAGAGTAATGAACTGTTCTTGGTGGGTGGAATATATGGGACATCTGCTCATTGCTGAGGCTGAGATATATTCTTTGGGAACTAAAGACCTTTTCTGGTAAATAGCTTTAAGGGATTTAACCAGAAGATTGGATTGGTTTCTTTTATTGAAAGCAGAGTATGGATTCAGAAGGGGCAGGTGGGTTTCTTCTATTTTTTGGTCCTCTTTAAGATAATTTATCTCATAGAGATAATCCATCTTAGAAGAGAGAGATTTTTTGAAATGAGGTTTTTCTAATGAAAAAGAAGAACGGCTAGGTACAATAGATGTGGATGTAGAAGCTGAAGAGGAAGACATATTTAGGAAATAAGAAGGTTTTGAATAAAGAGATATGGCTGGCTCTGATACCAAATCGGGGAGTCTCTAAAAGCAATGGAGAATTAGGACCAAAGGTGAGAGAAAACTAAAAGCCTCTCCGGGGCATGAGATGTACAAAAGAGGAGTTGATCCAAGTCATTCCTGACACTTGGATATCCAACTATGAGAAGCTGCACCAGAACAGAAGGCCAATCGAATCCAACGAGGATAGCCTCTCCGGGGCATGACAACAAGACTCTCGAACCACTTCCTAACTTCTCTACATGTTAGAGATTACTTGAGACTTAGCAGGAACATAACCATAAATCTATTCAAAACCTTCAACTGAAAAACTTAGAAACTCATGATATTTTGCAAACTGGGAAATTTTATATTTCAAACTGCGATATCTTACAAAGCAAACTGAACCTCCTTTTATAGGGATCAAGGATGATTCTCGAAATACAATACAGTTGTTTACAATTATTACAATACATGTGGCCGACAAAGTGTGATGGCCTTCTTGACATAAAGTAAAGCTACCTTTTAATAAAGTTGTCTAATAATTCATACAACACGCCAAACTGATAAGATAACGCTGACATGACCCTGTCAGGACGGGGATCTTATCTTTGAAGATAAGATTTTTGTTGCAGATGAGATTTGCTTTGCTGGGGCTTTGCTGGAGAGATAAGATCAAATCTTATCCTTCACTCATGAATCTCTTTCCTTTCCAGTTTTGTGGGTTCCAATTTGGTTGCTTTGTCTTCATGACCATCCATTCTCCATGAAATTGAAGATCCATTACGGAGTCTTCGTCTGATGCTGTGTCGCTTTCTGTGGAGTAGCCAGAGTAGCTGGGGTAACCCATGTAGTTAACCTATTCTTGTCTATCCATACCAGATTGCCTTCTCTTCGTTCTCCAAACATCTTTGTTCCACTGGCTCTTGTGTTCTGGCCTTTTCTTTTGAGACTTTTGAGCATAAGCTTTCTCAATCCTTTCAACTTCTTCAAGCACTGAATCTATATCATCTAAGTTCCAAGGGTCTTGTGACCAGATATCTTCCTTCTGGGTCTGGTGTAGCTCATAGTAGTACTGGTTTTTTGCTGACTTGATCCTTTCATGGTAGATCTCATCATCTTGTCTCACATCTGGCTGAATCCCTTCTCTGGGCCAAATTTCTTTTGGAATGACCTTGTTCTGGGCGAAAATGTACCTCTAAAATTCTGGATAGTCTTCTTCTCGGATTATGATAGATTCCATGTGCTGCTCATAAATCTTCATAAATGGTTCTGCATGTCCTTCTAAAAATCTGGATACCCATGCTGTGACTTCCCTATGCAGATGAACTGTGAAGAATTCTGGACCATCTTGGCATAACTTCTTCCAGTATTTTAATGGATAAAACCAAGTTAAGAATTTTATTAAATCTTTCTCAACAGAAAGATCTAACTCTTTTCTTAAGCTAGGCCTGTGGAACTCCATTAAAATATGATATTCATGGCATAAATACCAAAATATCCAATTTAACTCTTCTGGCCAATCTTGAACTTGAGCAATAAAGATATGAGCAAATGGATATTTAGGGGGAATACCATATGGTTGTAGCATATGACCTCCATAGTATCTGAACAATCTGACTTCCCAATCTGTTCTTCTTTCTTCAAGGTATTCATGGCTCCATGGGAACTGGTTGACATCTATGTCTGGTGGAAAATATGCATTTGATGAAGTGCTCTGGCTGGAACTTCCTTCATTGAACATATAGACTTCATAGAGCTTGGACTGGAACTTGAGTTGAGGAACCTGCTGTGGTCTGGATAAAAAGTCTGCAACCACATTCTTCTTTCCTGGAATATGGCGAACATCATAGTTGTATCTAGAAAACCATTGTTGCCATCTTAGAGCTTGAGCTTGTGGAATTTCTTTCCTCTTGAACTGCAACATTTTTGGAAAAGCTGACATGTCTAACTCAATAAGAAACTTATAACCGATCAAATGAAAATTAAATTTTTTAATTCCATTTTTCACGGCTAAAATCTCTTTATAAGTGGAGTGGTAATGAAGTTCTGCATCTTTGAATCTACCACTGGAGTAGCCGCAAACAAGCCTTTTTCCTTTGACTTCCTGTAGAAGTATTGCTCCCCAATAGTAATCACTGGCATCTGTTTGTAGAATTCTGAGTCCTTCACCTGTTAGGATGTGCAATTGTGGTAATTCCTTGGTGTGCTCCTTCATCCATCGAATTGCCTTGGTTTGTTCTATGCTCCATTTTGGTGGTGACTTCTTCAACATCTTGGTGAGAGTGCTAACATGAGGGGCTATGTTGGGAACAAAATCTCGGATATAATTAATTATACCAAGAAATTGTTGAACTTGCTGCTTTGTGAGGTTTTCATCAGGAAATTTGAGTAACTCCTGAGCAATATGCCTTCCTGGTTGAAACTTTCCCTGGTCAATATCCATGCCTAAAAACTGGATCTTCTGCTGGGCTAGTAACATCTTCTTTTCGGATAACATGATTCCAAATTTTTGGCATATCTCCATGAATTGTTTGATCAGCTGGAT
>NC_044930.1:15358265-15401234 GCF_003576645.1 Ipomoea triloba | reverse complement strand
GTGTTCTTCCATGGTCTTACTGAATAGTAAGATGTCATCGATGTAAATGAGGGCTTTGTCAAGAATTGCTCAAGATCTTGGTCATCACTTATGAGGGCTTTGTCAAGAATTGGCCTTTGCTAATTCCTCGTGATTGAACCAATACCTTCATCATCTTGAAAGCATCAAATCCTAATAGCAAATCCCTTCTTGGAAGGCCACATCCAAGAACATGAATTTGGATCTTGCAGTTAGGAAGTATGCTAATCTCCAATGGTTCTTTCGTCTCTAATCCTGCATCAAAATCATCTCCAGATGCTGATGTAAGACGTTTCTGGGATGGTCTCCATGCCTCTTGAGGTAACAGCTTTGGGTTCATCATTGAGAACTGAGCTCCAGTATCAACAAGGGCTATGGCATCGAATGGCTTGCTTAACTGGTGCTTGATCTGTACTTTAACATGGGGTGCTTTGAACTCTTCATCTTCTTTTATCCCAAAATTGTATGAGATAAAATCCTCTTCCGGAACTTCATCTTCTATGGAAAAGATTGTTTCTGCTGAAGGTTCATCTTCTGGGCTGAGATAGCCATCCAGGTCTTCTTCGGCGATATCGTCATCAATAAGAGACATGACTTCCGATATCATTTTAGCCGCTTGCTTCTCCTTGCAATCTTTGGCGTAGTGTCCTGGCTTTCCACAAACAAAGCATTTGTTAGATGTTTTATTTCCCCTCTTTTTTGGTTGTGCTTTCTGGTTTTGGGATTTTCTGAAATATCTCCTCCTTGGCTTCCATCCGATTTGGGATTTTCTGAAATATCTCCTCCTTGGCTTCCATCCGATTCTTCTGGTGTTGAAATATCTCCTCCTTGGCTTCCATCCGATTCTTCTGGTGTTTTGAGGATTCTTCCTGAAACGAGTGAAATTTCTCCTTCTTACTCTGGGTTTGTCTGCACACACTCCATTGCATGAGGATCCTATTATGAGATTTGGCTTCTGGCATGCTTTGGAAAGAATTGATTCATGCTTTCTCAAGGTCTGGAACTTGTTGTGGATCTGGCAAATATTGTCTAGGCTTTCAAATATTGCTTGCCTAATCTGCCCAGTTGAAAGATGTGTTATGGATCCATGATTCTTTTTGATAAGTTGATCTGTACTGTCTGCCAGCAGGGGTGGTAAGGATGAAACAAAAGCTTGCTTGAGATTGTTGTCAAATCCCAGAAAATAGAAAACTTTTGTCATCCTTTTGAAGTGCACTTCATTCTGAAAAACTCCGTTCTCTTCTGTTCTACTTCATCTTCATGTTTACCCAGAAATATGAAGTAAATCATTGAAACGGCTTCCTGGAGAGGTAGTCCTAAGAACATCATCTTGAATGCCCCATCTGCTTTAGACCACCAATCTTTAAGAATTCCGGTGAACTTTGCTGTAAATTCCATCAGGATTTTGAAAGTATCTCGTTCTACTAGATTCCTAGTAGTCATCCATGTGTGGAACTCAGCAAACTTCTCTCCCCACTTTTCTGGTGATAAATCATCAATTGTAAAGAATTGATAATTTACTCCTTTGTGCATCACCATTTCCGTGGCATTTTCAACACCAAAGTATTCTTCCTCTGTATGACCCATTGGTTGATCAGCAGGTTGTTGAGTTGTGTATCCACCAGTTGATGATTCTGCTGGATCTGCCATAAATGCAGGGTTTTCCGACTCCTCGGATTCTTCTCCTTCTGGATCTGTGTATCCTTCTGATTATGACTGAGTTGCTTCAGATTGGTAGCCAGATTCTTCTGATATTTCTCCAGTACTATAAGCTTCCATGACTGGTAGATTTCTCTCAGGTGGGTCTGGGCCTTTGATAACAGAATCAAAAAGATCCTTATCTGTGATTGTTTCATGAAGCATCATTTGGGTCGTTTTTGGGGTTGTATTTGGTGGAGAGTACATGTCATCTGATTTTGAGGATATAATTGGCTGGGATGGAATGGTAGTTTGTTCTGAAATGGTGAAAGGTCTAAAAACTTGCTGGTGTAAAGGGTGAGATGGATTTCTAATTTTCCAAGCAGAGAACAAACTTGTTTGAGAATCAGGTTGGACTTGAGATGTGGGTAAAGGCAAAGTTGGTTGTGGTGGGGGTTGTGGATACTTTTGTTTAGGCTTACTTCTCCTATGGTACTCATCTAGAATGGAAGAGTCTGTAGGAGGAAACATAGGGTTTCCAGACTGGAACGACGAACTTGTTAAGGAACTGGTTTGGTAAAATGGTGTTGGAGTAGAGGTAGCTGGGTATTTTTGGGGTGTTTCAAACAAATTGGGTTGGTAAGGTTGTTTGGGCCTGATCTCGGATCTCAACTGATCTATCATGCTCCGGATAGAAGCAGTTTCGTTGGCTTGGTACTGAAAATGGGCTTGAAGGGATTGACCATAAGAAGGTCTCTCAAAAGGGATCTGCTCCAATCTTTTCTCCAAAATCTGGATCCTTGAGTCAATCTTTGAATAGTATTCTCCAGATTTGTGGCTTAGCTCAACAAGATTGTTGGAAATTGATTTGAGGGTGCGGTTTTGAGCTAAGGCGTTCTCCGTTTGCCAATTTAAAGTCTGCTCAATGGATGGTTGTCCTCTTAACTGGCCTGTTGGTAATACTTCATTAGGAGCTGGGATCTTTGGTGCATGCATAGAACCTCCTCGCTGAAAACTTTCCAAAGGGGGAAAGTCCTCCTCATAGGATTCTGAGATCACTATTGCTGGGATAGCTGGTGAAGCTGGAACTATTGTGGGCTCCTTTCTTAAGTACTCTTGCTCATAGCACTTAAGAGCTTTCTTTTTTCTTTGCAGGGGCACAGGTGGTGGTGACGGCGGATCTTCATCATCACTATCATCCTTCCTTCTGGATCTTCTCCTTCTAGAGGGCTTGCAGCTGGGTCTCCTCTGTGGCTCCTTTGTTGGGTAGCATTGCTTACAATCATCTTCACATAAATCGAAGAAACAGTGATTTGAGATGGAATCCTTAAACCAGAAAACTGGTTTACCAAATTGGTCGAATGAATGAACAATTTCTTATGTGCTTTCGGGAAGAGATATAATAACTCCGTTGATGAGCTAGATTTGATACTTGGGTTACATACCGTGATGAGATGAGCATGCCTTCCTTCCGGAGGTACCATGTGTAGTTTGATTCTGATAGAGATGCCGCGACCCATATTACGAATGATGTGGAGTATAACTCTAGCAACTTAAAGGTAAGAAAGATCCTAATGAATCATCTCAAAGCAATCGTACTTAATTTAGCAATCAACTTGTCGGGAATGAAAACAAATTTGAACAAGGCCTACCGGCAAGATTTGTTTTACATGTGGAGTATGGAGAAGGAAGCGGATGTCAACATGGGATCCAAGTGAAGAAGTGGCTTGCCTCTAAAATAAGCCAAATTTTCAATCCATTTTTATTGGACCATTAGTGACGGAGTTATTCTAGGATTAGGGCTTGATGCGGATCTTACTGGTGAGAAAGTTGAAGTCGAGATGAAAGCATTTACCATCCAAGACTTCTTTGGTATGACCCTTAAGTTTCAAGGTGATGATGCCCCGCTAATTTGTGATAAGGAAGAGGAAGAAGACGAAGAAGATAATGAAGCAAATGAAGATTAACAACAACAAGGTAGAGAGGGCGTTCAACATGGTGGACCCGTAATAATGGATTGGGAATCTACAAGAACCAAGAACAAATGGTGTTTCTACAAACCCAAAGCACAAGTCAAGATGAGGAATTGAACGGATAAGAGAAGCGGTGGAGCACAACACGAGAAAGATTGAGGAACTCCAAGCACAATTAGCTAACCAATTCAATCCACCATCATATGGAGGCCAATGAAAGAATCCGCCACTACAAGGCCAAGGGAAGGAAGAGATTTGAAGAAAGAAAAATACAATGATTGAATGATGTTCTTTTGAGATGTTTACCACTATAACATTATGTGCCCTATGCGTGGGGTTCCAACTTACATTTCTTTAATTTTCATGCAACTTACCTCTTTTTGTAGGAAATGTGGAGAACCAAAGAGTAAGCCAAGAAAAGCAATTATGAGGAAGCAAGCACTAGCCAATTAAGAGCTAGAGTACAACAACCACCTCCACCACCAATGTTCCACCGCTTCTCTTATCCGTGCAATTCCTCATCTTGCCTTGTGCTTTGGGCTTGTAGAAATGCCATTTGTTCTTGGTGCAATTGCATATGAAAGGCTCTTGTAGATTCCCAATCCATCATCACGGATCCACCATGTTGGACGCCCTCTCACCAATTAGCGTGGTATCATCACCTCCAAACCTAAGGTTCATACCAAAGAGGTATTGGATGGTAAATGCTTTCATCTCGGTTTCAAGTTTCTCACTAGTAAGATCCGCACCAAGCCCAAATTCTAGGAATAACTCCGTTACCAACAGTCCTATAAAAACGGATTGAATATTTGTCTTATTTCTAGAGGCAAGCCACTTATTCACTTGGACTCCCATGTAGACATCTTTTCCACACTCCACATGTAAAACAAATCTTGCCGGTATGCCTTGTTCAAATTTGTTTTCATTCCCGACAAGTTGATTGCTAAATTAAGTACGATTGCCTTGAGATGATTCATTCGGATGTTTCTTGCCTTCAAGTTGCTAGAATTATACTCCGCATCATTCGTAATATGGGTCTGCATCTCTATCGGAATCAAACTCCACATGGTACCTCCGGAAGTAAGGCATGCTCTTCTCATCACGGGTATGTAACCCAAGTATCTAAGCTAGCTCATCAACCGAGTGATTATATCTCTTCCCGAAAAGCACATAAGAAATGGGTTTCCTGGCACTGTTTGGCTCTTTCTCTATGTTAAAGGAAGCAAGAAACCCATAGGTAACTGGGGAATATGTCGACCCTATCCATTCGAATACTTTGCTCCATTGCGGGTGTCTTAGAAACCGATTTACCCTATCTTCTCAACCGAATTCTCTTAGCACACTAGGATCAAAGTATTTCCTTCCAATTAAATTCTTTGACTTATACAATCCATAAGCGCCAGTTGTTCATGAGTTAAGCCTCGGAGGACCCATGTTCCTCTTCCATTATGATCAACTTGTGGTGGTGGAGGTGGTGGTTGTGCTCTAGCTCTTGTTCGGCTAGTGCTTGCTTCCTCATAATTCCTTTTCTTGGCTTGTTCTTTGGTTCTTCCCATTTCCTACATACAGAGCTAAGTTGCATGCCACGCATAGGAAACCTAATGTTTTAGTGGTACACATCTCAAACAAACATCATTCAATCATTGTTTTTTCTTTCTTCAAATAACTTCCTTCCTTTGGCCTTGGAGTGGCAGATTCCTTCATTGGCCTCCATATGATGGTGGATGGAATTGGTTAGCCAATTGTGCTTGGAGCTCCTCAATATTTCTTGTGTTGTGCTCCACTGCTTCTCTTATCCGTGCAATTCCTCATCTTGCCTTGTGCTTTGGGCTTGTAGAAACGCCATTTGTTCTTGGTGCAATTGCATATGAAAGGCTCTTGTAGATTCCCAATCCATCATCACGGATCCACCATGTTGGACGCCCTCTCTACCTTGTTGTTATTGCTCTTCATTTCCTTCATCATCTTCTTCCTCTTCCTTATCACCAATTAGCGTGGTATCATCACCTCCCAACCTAAGGTTCATACCAAAGAGGTCTTGGATGGTAAATGCTTTCATCTCGGCTTCAAGTTTCTCACCAGTAAGATCCGCACCAAGCCCAAATCCTAGGAATAACTCCGTTACCAACGGTCCAATAAAAACGGATTGAATATTTGTCTTATTTCTAGAGGCAAGCCACTTATTCACTTGGACTCCTATGTAGACATCTTTTCCATACTCCACATGTAAAACAAATCTTGCCGGTAAGCCTTGTTCAAATTTGTTTTCATTCCCGACAAGTTGATTGCTAAATTAAGTACGATTGCCTTGAGATGATTCATTCGGATGTTTCTTGCCTTCAAGTTGCTAGAATTATACTCCGCATCATTCGTAATATGGGTCTGCATCTCTATCGGAATCAAACTCCACATGGTACCTCCGGAAGTAAGGCATGCTAATCTCATCACGGGTATGTAACCCAAGTATCTAAGCTAGCTCATCAACCGAGTGATTATATCTCTTCCCGAAAAGCACATAAGAAATGGGTTTCCTGGCATTGTTTGGCTCCTTCTTTATGTTCAAGGAAGCAAGAAACCCATAGGTAACTGGGGAATATGTCGGCCCTATCCATTCGAATACTTTGCTCCATTGCGGGTGTCTTAGCAACCGATTTACCCTGTCTTCTCAACAGAATTCTTTTAGCACACTCAGATCAAAGTATTTCCTTCCAATTAAATTCTTTGACCTATACACATCCACAAGTGCCAGTTGTTCATGAGTTAAGTCTCGGAGGACCCTTGTTCCTCTTGCATTATGATAAACTTGTGGTGGTGGAGGTGGAGGTGGTTGTTGTGCTCTAGCTCTTGATCGGCTAGTGCTTGTTTCCTCATAATTCCTTTTCTTGGCTTGCTCTTTTGTTCTTCCTATTTCCTACATATAGAGGTAAGTTGCATGAAAAATAAAGAAATGTAAGTCGGAACCCCACGCATAGGAAACCTAATGCTTTAGTGGTACACATCTCAAACAGACATTATTCAATCATTGTTTTTTCTTTCTTCAAATATCTTTCTTCCTTTGGCCTTGGAGTGGCGGATTCCTTCATTGGTCTCCATATGATGGTGGATGGAATTGGTTAGCCAATTGTGCTTGGAGCTCCTTTTATCTTTCTCGTGTTGTGCTCCACCGCTTCTCTTATCCGTGCAATTCCTCATCTTGCCTTGTGCTTTGGGCTTGTAGAAACGCCATTTGTTCTTGGTGCAATTGCATATGAAAGGCTCTTGTAGATTCCCAATCCATCATCACGGATCCACCATGTTTGACGCCCTCTCTACCTTGTTGTTGTTGCTCTTCGTTTCTTTCATCATCTTCTTCATCTTCCTTATCACTAATTAGCGTGGCATCATCACCTCCCAACTTAAGGTTCATATCAAAAAAGTCTTGGACGGTAAATGCTTTCATCTCGGCTTCAACTTTCTCACCAGTAAGATCCGCATCAAGCCCTAATCCTACGACTAACTCCGTTACCAACGGTCTTATAAAAACGGATTGAACATTTGGCTTACTTTGAGAGGCAAGCCACTTCTTCACTTGGATTCCCATGTAGACATCCGCTTCCTTTTCTATACTCCACATGTAAAACAAATCTTGCCGGTAAACCTTGTTCAAATTTGTTTTCATTCCCGACAGGTTTATTGCTAAATTAAGTACGATTGCCTTGAGATGATTCATTCGGATGTTTCTTGCCTTCAAGTTGCTACAGTTATACTCCGCTTCATAATATGGGTCGCGGCATCTCTATCGGAATCAAACTCCACATGGTACTTCTGGAAGTAAGGCATGCTCATCTCATCACGGGTATGTAACCCAAGTATCTAAGCTAGCTCATCAACGGAGTGATTATATCTCTTCCCGAAAAGCACATAAGAAATGGGTTTCCTGGCATTGTTTGGCTATTTCTTTATGTTCAAGGAAGCAAGAAACCCATAGGTAATTGGGGTATATGTCGGCCCTATCCATTCGAATACTTTGCTCCATTGCAGGTGTCTTAGCAACCGATTTACCCTGTCTTTTCTCAACCGAATTCTCTTAGAACACTAGGATCAAAGTATTTCCTTCCAATTAAATTCTTTGACTTATACACATCCACAAGCGCCAGTTGTTCATGAGTTAAGCCTCGGAAGACCCTTGTTCCTCTTCCATTATGATCAACTTGTGGTGGTGGAGGTGGTGGTTGTGCTCCAGCTCTTGTTCGGCTAGTGCTTGCTTCCTCATAATTTCTTTTCTTGGCTTGCTCTTTGGTTCTTCCCATTTCCTACATACAGAGCTAAGTTGCATGAAAAATAAGGAAATGCAAGTCGGAACCCCACGCATAAGAAACCTAATGTTTTAGTGGTACACATCTCAAACAAACATCATTCAATCATTGTTTTTTCTTTCTTCAAATATCTTCCTTCCTTTGGCCTTGGAGTGGCGGATTCCTTCATTGGTCTCCATATGATGATGAATGGAATTGGTTAGCCAATTGTGCTTGGAGCTCCTCAATCTTTCTCGTGTTGTGCTCCACCGCTTCTCTTATCCGTGCAATTCCTCATCTTGCCTTGTGCTTTGGGCTTGTAGAAACGCCATTTGTTCTTGGTGCAATTGCATATGAAAGGCTCTTGTAGATTCCCAATCCATCATCACGGATCCACCATGTTGGACGCCCTCTCTACCTTGTTGTTATTGCTCTTCATTTCCTTCATCATCTTCCTTATCACCAATTAGCGTGGTATCATCACCTTCCAACCTAAGGTTCATACCAAAGAGGTCTTGGATGGTAAATGCTTTCATCTCGGCTTCAAGTTTCTCACCAGTAATATCCGCACCAAGCCCAAATCCTAGGAATAACTCCGTTACCAACGGTCCTATAAAAACGGATTGAATATTTATCTTATTTCTAGAGGCAAGCCACTTATTCACTTGGACTCCCATGTAGACATCTTTTCCATACTCCACATGTAAAACAAATCTTGCCGGTAAGCCTTGTTCAAATTTGTTTTCATTCCCGACAAGTTGATTGCTAAATTAAGTACGATTGCCTTGAGATGATTCATTCGGATGTTTCTTGCCTTCAAGTTGCTAGAATTATACTCCGCATCATTCGTAATATGGGTCTGCATCTCTATCGGAATCAAACTCCACATGGTACCTCCGGAAGTAAGGCATGCTCATCTCATCACGGGTATGTAACCTAAGTATCTAAGCTAGCTCATCAACCGAGTGATTATATCTCTTCCCGAAAAGCACATAAGAAATGGGTTTCCTGGCACTGTTTGGCTCTTTCTTTATGTTCAAGGAAGCAAGAAACCCATAGGTAACTGGGGAATATGTCGGCCCTATCCATTCGAATACTTTGCTCCATTGCGGGTGTCTTAGCAACCGATTTACCCTGCTATACACATCCACAAGCGCCAGTTGTTCATGAGTTAAGCCTCGGAGGACCTTTGTTCCTCTTGCATTATGATAAACTTGTGGTGGTGGAGGTAGTTGTTGTGCTCTAGCTCTTGTTCGGCTAGTGCTTGTTTCCTCATAATTCCTTTTCTTGGCTTGCTCTTTTGTTCTTCCTATTTCCTACATATAGAGGTAAGTTGCATGAAAAATAAAGAAATGTAAGTCGGAACCCCACGCATAGGAAACCTAATGTTTTAGTGGTACACATCTCAAACAGATATTATTCAATCATTGTTTTTTCTTTCTTCAAATATCTTTCTTTGGCCTTGGAGTGGCGGATTCCTTCATTGGTCTCCATATGATGATGAATGGAATTGGTTAGCCAATTGTGCTTGGAGCTCCTCAATCTTTCTCGTGTTGTGCTCCACCGCTTCTCTTATCTGTGTAATTCCTCATCTTGCCTTGTGCTTTGGGCTTGAAGAAACGCCATTTGTTCTTGGTGCAATTGCATATGAAAGGCTCTTGTAGATTCCCAATCCATCATCACGGATCCACCATGTTGGACGCCCTCTCTACCTTGTTGTTGTTGCTCTTCATTTCCTTCATCATCTTCTTCATCTTCCTTATCACCAATTAGCGTGGCATCATCACCTCCCAACTTAAGGTTCATAGCAAAAAAGTCTTGGACGGTAAATGCTTTCATCTCGGCTTCAACTTTCTCACCATTAAATCCGCATCAAGCCCTAATCCTAGGAATAACTCCGTTACCAACAGTCCTATAAAAATGGATTGATCATTTGGCTTATTTTGAGAGGCAAGCCACTTCTTCACTTGGCCTCCCATGTTATGTAAAACAAATCTTGCCGGTAGGCCTTGTTCAAATTTGTTTTCATTCCTGACAAGTTGATTGCTAAATTATGTACGATTGCCTTGAGATGATTCATTCGGATCTTTCTTGCCTTCAAGTTGCTAGAGTTATACTCCACATCATTCGTAATATGGGTCGCGGCATCTGTATCGGAATCAAACTCCACATGGTACCTCCGGAAGTAAGGCATGCTCATCTCATCACCGGTATGTAACCCAAGTATCAAAGCTAGCTCATCAACGGAGTGATTATATCTCTTCCCGAAAAGCACATAAGAAATGGGTTTCCTGGCATTGTTTGGCTCTTTGTTTATGTTCAGGGAAGCAAGAAACCCATAGGTAACTGGGGTATATGTCGGCGCGATCCATTCGAATGCTTTGCTCCATTGTGGGTGTCTTAGCAACCGATTTACCCTGTCTTCGCAACCGAATTCTCTTAGCACACTCGGATCAAAGTATTTCCTTCCAATTAAATTCTTTTACTTATACACATCCACAAGCACCAGTTGTTCATGAGTTAACCCTCGGAGGACCCTTGTTCCTCTTGCATTTTGATCAACTTGTGTTGGTGGAGGTGGTGGTTGTGTTCTTGCTCTTGTTCGGCTAGTGCTTGCTTTCTCATAATTCCTTTTCTTGGCTTGCTCTTTGGTTATCCCATTTCCTAAATATAGCGGTAAGTTGCATGAAAATTAAAGAAATGTAAGTCGGAACCCCACGCATAGGACACCTAATGTTTTACTGGAACACATCTCAAACAAACATCACTCAATCATTGTTCTTTCTTTCTTCAAATATCTTCCATCCTTTGGCCTTGGAGTGGCGGATTCCTTCATTGGCCTCCATATGATGGTGGATGGATTTGGTTAGCCAATTTTGCTTGGAGCTCCTCAATCTTTCTCGTGTTGTGCTCACCCGCTTCTCTTATCCGTGCCATTCCTCATCTTGCCTTGTGCTTTGGGCTTGTAGAAACGCCATTTTTTCTTGGTGCAATTGCATATGAAAGGCTCTTGTAGATTGCCAATCCATCATCACGGGTCCACCATGTTGAACGCCCTCTCCACCTTGTTGTTGTTGCTCTTCATTTCCTTCATCATCTTCTACCTCTTCCTTATCACCAATTAGCGGGGCATCATCACCTCCCAAGCTAAGGTTCATTGCAAAGAAGTCTTGGACGTTAAATGCTTTCATCTCGGTTTCATCTTTGTCACCCGTAAAATCCGCACCAAGCCTTAATCCTAGTAATAACTCCGTTATCAACGGTCCTATAAAAACGGATTGAACATTTGGTTTATTTTGAGAGGCAAGCTACTTCTTCACTTGGACTCTCATGTTGACATCCGCTTCCTTCTCCATACTCCACATGTAAAAAAAATCTTACCGGTAGGCCTTGTTCAAATTTGTTTTCATTCCCGACAAGTTGATTGCTACGTTAAGTACGATTGCCTTGAGATGATTCATTCAGATGTTTCTTGCCGTCAAGTTGCTAGAGTTATGCTCTGCATCATTCGTAATATGGGTCGCGGTATCTCTATCGGAATCAAACTCCACATGGTACCTCCGGAAGTAAGGCATGTCGGAATCAAACTCCACATGGTACCTCCGGAAGTAAGGCATGGTCATCTCATCACGGGTATGTAACCCAAGTATCAAAGCTAGCACATCAACGGAGTTATTATATCACATAAGAAATGGATTTCCTAGCATTGTTTGGCTCTTTCTTTATGTTCAAGGAAGCAAGAAACCCATAGGTAACTGGGGTATATGAAGAGCCTCTCCATTCGAATACTTTGCTCCATTGCGGGTGTCTTTGCAACCGATTTACCCTGTCTTCTAAGTCTTTGAGGATTCGACTCTAGTTCATTCCCGACAAGTTGATTGCTAAATTAAGTACGATTTCCTTGAGATGATTCATTCGGATCTTTCTTGCCTTCAAGTTGCTAGAGTTATACTCCACATCATTCGTAATATGGGTCGCGGCATCTCAATCAGAATCAAACTCCACATGGTACCTCCGGAAGTAAGGCATGGTCGAATCAAACTCCACATGGTACCTCCGGAAGTAAGGCATGGTCATCTCATCACGGGTATGTAACCCAAGTATCAAAGCTAGCACATCAACGGAGTGATTATATCTCTTCCCGAAAAGCACATAAGAAATGGATTTCCTGACATAGTTTGGCTCTTTCTTTATGTTCAAGGAAGCAAGAAACCCATAGGTAACTGGCGTATATGTCAGCCTTCTCCATTCGAATACTTTGCTCCATTGCGGGTGTCTTAGCAACCGATTTACCTTTGTCTTCGAAACCGAATTCTCTTAAAACATTCGGATCAAAGTATTTTCCTTCGATTAAATTCTTTGACATATACACATCCACAAGCGCCAGTTGTTCATGATTAAGCTTCAGAGGACCCTTGTTCCTCTTGCATTATGATCAACTTGTGGTGGTGGAGGTGTTGGTTGTGCTCTAGCTCTTGTTCAGCTTGTGTTTGCTTCCTCGTAATTCCTTTTCTTGGGTTGCTCGGTAAGTTGCATGATAAATAAAGAAATGTAAGTCGGAACCCCACGCATATGGAACCTAGTGTTTTAGTGGTACACATCTCAAACAGACATCATTCAATCATTGTTTTTTCTTTCTTCAAATATCTTCCGTCCTTTGGCCATGGAGTGGCAGATTCCTTCATTGGCCTCCATATGATGGTGGATGGAATTTGTTAGCCAATTATGCTTAGAGTTCCTCAATCATTCTCGTGTTGTGCTCCACCGCTTCTTTTATCCGTGCAATTGCAAATGAAAGGCTCTTGTAGATATCCATCATCACAGGTTCACCATGTTGAACGCCCTCTCCACCTTGTTGTTGTTGGCTCTTCATTTCCTTCATCATCTTCTTCCTCTTCCCTTATCACCAATTAGCGGGGCATCATCACATCGCAACTTAAGGTTCATAGCAAAGAAGTCTTGGACGGTAAATGCTTTCATCTCGGCTTCAATTTTCTCACCAGTAAGATCCGCAACAAGCCCTAATCCTAGGAATAACTCCGTTACCAACGGTCCTATAAAAACGGATTTAACATTTGGCATATTTTGAGAGGCAAGCAACTTCTTCACCTGGACTCCCATGTTGATATTCGTTTCCTTCTCCATACTGCACATGTAAAACAAATCTTGCCGGTAGGCCTTGTTCAAATTGGTTTTCCTTCCCGTCAAGTTGATTGCTAAATTAAGTTCGATTGCCTTGAGATGATTCATTCGGATCTTTCTTGGCTTCGAGTTGCTAGAGTCTCCGCATCTTTCGTAATATAGGTTGCGACATCTCTATCGGAATCAAATTCCACATGGTACCTCCGGAAGTAAGGCATGCTCATCTCATCACGGGTATGTAACCCAAGTACCAATGTTAGCTCATCGACGGATTGATTATATCTCTTCCAGAAAAGCACATAAGAAATGGATTTGCTGGCATTGTTTGGCGCATTCTTTATGTTCAAGGAAGCAAGAAACTCATAGTTAACTGCTGTACATGTCAGCCCTATCCATTCGAATACTTTGCTCCATCGCGGGTGTTTTAACAACCGAATTACCCTGTCTTTGCATGCCAGTTCTATTAGCACACTCGGATCAAAGTATTTCCCTCCAATTAAATTCTTTAGCACACTCGGATCAAAGTATTTCCCTCCAATTAAATTCTTTGACTTATACAAATCCACAAGCGCCAGTTGTTCATGATTAAGCCTCGGAGGACCCTTGTCCCTCTTGCATTGGGATCAACTTGTGGTGGTGGAGGTGGTGGTTGTGCTCTAGCCCTTGTTCGGCTAGTGCTTGCTTCCTCATAATTCCTTTTCTTGGCTTGCTCATCTTGCATAAACCCTAAACCCTAAACCCTTATCCGTGCAATTCCTCATCTTGCCTTTTGCTATGGGCTTGTAGAAACGGCATTTGTTCTTGGTGCGATTGCATATGAAAAGCTCTAGCAGATTCCATATCCATCATCACGGGTCCACCATGTTGAACGCCTCTCCACCTCGTTGTTGTTGCTCTTCATTTCCTTCATCATCTTGTTTCTCTTCTTCCTCTTCCTTATCACCAATTAGCGGGGCATCATCACCTCCCAAACTAAGGTTCATAGCAAAGATGTTTTGGACGGAAAATGCTTTCATCTCGGCTTCAACTTTCTCACCCGTAAGATCCGCATCAAGCCCTAATCGTTGGCATAACCCCGTTACCAACAGTCCTATAAAAACAGATTGAACATTTGGCATATTTTGAGAGGCAAGCCACTTCTTCACTTAGACTCCCAAGTTGACATCCGCTTCCTACTCCATACGCCACATGTAAAACAAATCTTACCCGTAGGCCTTGTTCAAATATGTTTTCATTCCCGACAAGTTGATTGCTAAATTAAGTCGGAATATTGCCTTTGGATGATTCATTCGGATCTTTCTTGCCTTCATGTTGCTAGAGTTATACTCCGCATCATTCGTAATATGGGTCGCGAAATCTCTATCGAAATCAAACTCCACATGGAACTTCCGGAAGTAAGGCATGCGTATCTCATCACGGGTATGTAACCCAAGTATCGAAGCTAGATCATCAACAGAGTAATTATATCTCTTCTCGAAAAGCACATAAGAAATGATTTTTCTGGCATTGTTTGGATCTTTCTCTATATTCAAGGAATCAAGAAACTCACAGTTAACTGGTGTATATGTCGGCCCTCTCCATTCGAATACTTTGCTCCATCGCCGGTGTCTTAGCAACCGATTTACCCTGTCTTCGCAACCGAATTCTCTTAGCACATTCGAATCAAAGTATTTCCCTTCACTTAAATTCTTTGACTTATACAAATCCACAAGCGCCAGTTGTTCATGATTAAGCCTCGGAGGACCCTTGTCCCTGTTGCATTGGGACAAATTGTGGTGGTGGAGGTGGTGGTTGTGCTCTAGCCTTGTTCGGCTAGTGCTTGCTTCCTCATAATTCATTTTCTTGGCTTGCTCTTTGGTTCTTCCTATTTCCTAAAAAAAGCGGTAAGGTGCATGAAAAATAAAGAAATGTAAGTCGGAACCCCACGCATAGAGATCTTAATGTTTTAGTGGTACACATCTCAAACAGACATCATTCAATCATTGTTTTTTCTTTCTTCAAATCTCTTCCTTTCTTTGGCCTTGGAGTGGCGGATTCCTTCATTGGCCTCCATATGATGGTGAATGGAATTGGTTAGCCAATTGTGCTTGGAGCTCCTCAATCATTCTCGTGTTGTGCTCCACCGCTTCTCTTATCCGTGCAATTCCTCATCTTGCCTTTTGCTAAGGGCTTGTAGAAACGGCATTTGTTCTTGGTGCGATTGCGTAAGAAAAGCTCTAGTAGATTCCATATCCATCATCACGGGTCCACCATGTTGAACGCCTCTCCACCTCGTTGTTGTTGCTCTTCATTTCCTTCATCATCCTCTCCACCTCGTTGTTGTTGCTCTTCATTTCCTTCATCATCTTCTCCACCTCGTTGTTGTTGCTCTTCATTTCCTTCATCATCTTCTTCCTCTTCTTCCTCTTCCTTATCACCAATTAGCGGGGCATCATCACCTCCCAACCTAAGGTTCATCGCAAAGATGTTTTGGACGGTAAATGCTTTCATCTCGGCTTCAACTTTCTCACCCGTAAGAACCGCATCAAGCCCTAATCCTAGGCATAACTCCGTTACCAACAGTCCTATAAAAACGGATTGAACATTTTCCATATTTCGAGAGGCAAGCCACTTCTTCACTTGGACTCCCAGTTTGACATCCGCTTCCTACTCCATGCTCCACATGTAAAACAAATCTTGCCCATAGGCCTTGTTCAAATATGTTTTCATTCCCGACAAGTTGATTG
Organism: Ipomoea triloba; assembly: GCF_003576645.1. Taxonomy (NCBI): domain Eukaryota; kingdom Viridiplantae; phylum Streptophyta; class Magnoliopsida; order Solanales; family Convolvulaceae; genus Ipomoea; species Ipomoea triloba. The sequence goes on along the minus strand of NC_044930.1, from coordinate 15,385,463 downwards.
CTAAATTAAGTCGGAATATTGCCTTTGGATGATTCATTCGGATCTTTCTTGCCTTCAAGTTGCTAGAGTTATACTCCGCATCATTCGTAATATGGGTCGCGACATCTGTATCGGAATCAAACTCCACATGGTACCTTCGGAAGTAAGGCATGCCTATCTCATCACGGGTATGTAACCCAAGTATCAAAGCACATAAGAAATGATATTTCTGGCATTGTTTGGATCTTTCTCTATGTTCAAGGAAGCATGAAACTCACAGTTAACTGGGGTATATGTCGGCCCTCTCCATTCGAATACTTTGCTCCATCACCTGTGTCTTAGCAACCTATTAACCCTGTCTTCGCAACCGAATTCTCTTAGCACACTCGGATCAAAGTATTTCCCTTCATTTAAATTCTTTGACTTATACAAATCCACAAGCGCCAGTTGTTCATGATTAAGCCTCGGAGGACCCTTGTCCCAGTTGCATTGGGATCAACTTGTGGTGGTGGAGGTGGTGGTTGTGCTCTAGCCTTATTCGGCTAGTGCTTGCTTCCTAATAATTCCTTTTCTTGGCTTGCTCTTTAGTTCTTCCTATTTCCTAAAAAAAGCGGTAACGTGCATGAAAAATAAAGAAATGTAAGTCGTAACCGCACGCATAGAGAACCTAATGTTTTAGTGGTACACATCTCAAACAGACATCATTCAATCATTGTTTTTTCTTTCTTCAAATCTCTTCCTTTCTTTGGCCTTGGAGAGGCGGATTCCTTCATTGGCCTCCATATGATGGTGGATGGAATTGGTTAGCCAAATGTGCTTGGAGCTCCTCAATCATTCTCGTGTTGTGCTCCACCGCTTCTCTTATCCGTGCAATTCCTCATCTTGCCTTTTGCTATGGGCTTGTAGAAACGGCATTTGTTCTTGGTGCGATTGCATATGAAAAGCTCTAGTAGATTCCCAATCCATCATCACGGGTCCACCATGTTGAAGGCCCACTCCACCTCGTTGTTGTTGCTCTTCATTTCCTTCATCATCTTCTTCCTCTTCTTCCTCTTCCTTATCACCAATTAGCGGGGCATCATCACCTCCCAAACTAAGGTTCATAGCAAAGATGTTTTGGACGGTAAATGCTTTCATCTCGGCTTCAAGCCCTAATCCTAGGCATAACTCCGTTACCAACAGTCCTATAAAAACGGATTGAACATTTGGCATATTTTGAGAGGCAAGCCACTTCTTCACTTGGACTCCCAGGTTGACATCCGCTTCCTACTCCATACTCCACATGTAAAACAAATCTTGCCCGTAGGCCTTGTTCAAATATGTTTTCATTCCCGACAAGTTGATTGCTAAATTTAGTCGGAATATTGCCTTTAGATGATTCATTCGGATCTTTCTTGCCTTCAAGTTGCTAGAGTAATACTCCGCATCATTCGTAATACGGGTCGCGACATCTCTATTGGAATCAAACTCCACATGGTACCTCCGGAAGTAAGGCATGCTTATCTCAACACAGGTATGTAACCCAAGTATCAAAGCTAGATCATCAATAGAGTAATTATATCTCTTCTCGAAAAGCACATAAGAAATGATTTTTTTGGCATTGTTCGGATCTTTCTATATGTTCAAGGAAGCAAGAAACTCACAGTTAACTGGGGTATATGTCGGCCCTCTCCATTCGAATTATTTGCTCCATTGTCGGTGTCTTAGCAACCGAATTCTCATAGCACACTCGGATCAAAGTATTTCTCTCCAATTAAATACTTTGACTTATACAAATCCACAAGCGCCAATTGGTCATGATTAAGCCTCGGAGCAACCTTGTCCCTCTTGCATTGGGAACAACTTGTGTGGAGGTGGTGGTTGTGCTATTGCCTTGTTCGGCTAGTGCTTGCTTCCTCATAATTCCTTTTCTTGGCTTGCTCTTTGGTTCTTCCTATTTCCTACAAAAAGCGGTAAGTTGCATGAAAAATAAAGAAATGTAAGTCAGAACCCCACGCATAGGGAAACTAATGTTTTAGTGGTAAACATCTCAAACAGACATCATTCAATCATTGTTTTTTCTTTCTTCAAATCTCTTCCTTTCTTTGGCCTTGGAGTGGCGGATTCCGTCATTGGCCTCCATATGATGGTGGATGGAATTGGTTAGCCAATTGTGCTTGGAGCTCCTCAATCATTCTCGTGTTGTGCTCCACCGCTTCTCTTATCCGTGCAATTCCTCATCTTGCCTTTTGCTATGGGCTTGTAGAAACGGCATTTGTTCTTGGTGCGATTGCATATGAAAAGCTCTAGTAGATTCGCAATCCATCATCACGGGTCCACCATGTTGAACGCCCTCTCCACCTCGTTGTTGTTGCTCTTCATTTCCTTCATCATCTTCTTCCTCTTCTTCCTCTTCCTTATCACCAATTAGCGGGGCATCATCACCTCCCAAACTAAGGTTCATAGCAAAGATGTTTTGGACGGTAAATGCTTTCATCTCGGCTTCAACTTTCTCACCCGTAAGATCCGCATCAAGCCCTAATCCTAGGCATAACTCCGTTACCAACAGTCCTATGAAAACGGATTGAACATTTGGCATATTTTGAGAGGCAAGCCACTTCTTCACTTGGACTCCCAGGTTGACATCCGCTTCCTACTACATTCTCCACATGTAAAACAAATCTTGCCCGTAGGCCTTGTTCAAATATGTTTTCATTCCTGATAAGTTGATTGCTAAATTTAGTCGGAATATTGCCTTTAGATGATTCATTCGGATCTTTCTTGCCTTCAAGTTGCTAGAGTAATACTCCGCATCATTCGTAATACGGGTCGCGACATCTCTATCGGAATCAAACTCCACATGGTACCTCCGGAAGTAAGGCATGCTTATCTCATCACAGGTATGTAACCCAAGTATCAAAGCTAGATCATCAATAGAGTAATTATATCTCTTCTCGAAAAGCACATAAGAAATGATTTTTTTGGCATTGTTCGGATCTTTCTATATGTTCAAGGAAGCAAGAAACTCACAGTTAACTGGGGTATATGTCGGCCCTCTCCATTCGAATTATTTGCTCCATCGTCGGTGTCTTAGCAACCGAATTCTCTTAGCACACTCGGATCAAAGTATTTCTCTCCAATTAAATACTTTGACTTATACAAATCCACAAGCGCCAGTTAGTCATGATTAAGCCTCGGAGCAACCTTGTCCCTCTTGCATTGGGAACAACTTGTGTGGAGGTGGTGGTTGTGCTATTGCCTTGTTCGGCTAGTGCTTGCTTCCTCATAATTCCTTTTCTTGGCTTGCTCTTTGGTTCTTCCTATTTCCTACAAAAAGCGGTAAGTTGCATGAAAAATAAAGAAATGTAAGTCAGAACCCCACGCATAGGGAAACTAATGTTTTAGTGGTACACATCTCAAACAGACATCATTCAATCATTGTTTTTTCTTTCTTCAAATCTCTTCCTTTCTTTGGCCTTGGAGTGGCGGATTCCGTCATTGGCCTCCATATGATGGTGGATGGAATTGGTTAGCCAATTGTGCTTGGAGCTCCTCAATCATTCTCGTGTTGTGCTCCACCGCTTCTCTTATCCGTGCAATTCCTCATCTTGCCTTTTGCTATGGGCTTGTAGAAACGGCATTTGTTCTTGGTGCGATTGCATATGAAAAGCTCTAGTAGATTCCCAATCCATCATCACGGGTCCACCATGTTGAACGCCCTCTCCACCTCGTTGTTGTTGCTCTTCATTTCCTTCATCATCTTCTTCCTCTTCTTCCTCTTCCTTATCACCAATTAGCGGGGCATCATCACCTCTCAAACTAAGGTTCATAGCAAAGATGTTTTGGACGGTAAAACAAATCTTGCCCGTAGGCCTTGTTCAAATATGTTTTCATTCCCGACAAGTTGATTGATAAATTAAGTCAGAATATTGCCGTTGGATGATTCATTCGGATCTTTCTTGCCTTCAAGTTGCTAGATCATCAACAAAGTACGTATATCTCTTCTCGAAAAGCACATAAGAAATGATTTTTCTGGCATTGTTTGGCTCTTTCTCTATGTTCAAGGAAGCAAGAAACTCACAGTTAACTGGGGTATATGTCGGCCCTCTCCATTAGAATACTTTGCTCCATCGCCGGTGTCTTAGCAACCGATTTACCCTCACACTCGGATCAAAGTATTTCCTTTCAATTAAATTCTTTGACTTATACAAATCCATGAGCGCCAGTTGTTCATGATTAAGCCTCAGAGGACCCTTGTCCCTCTTGCATTGGGATCAACATGTGTGGAGGTGGTGGTTTTGCTCTAGCCTTGTTCGGCTAGTGCTTACTTCCTCATAATTCCTTTTCTTGGCTTGCTCTTTGGTTCTTCCTATTTCCTACAAAAAGTGGTAAGTTGCATGAATAATAAAGAAATGTAAGTCGTAACCCCAAGCACAGGAAACCTAATGTTTTAGTGGTACACATCTCAAACAGACATTATTCAATCATTGTTTTTTCTTTCTTCAAATGTCTTCCTTTCTTTGGCCTTGGAGTGGCGGATTCCTTCATTGGCCTCTATATGATGGTGGATGGAATTGGTTAGCCAATTGTGCTTGGAGTTCCTCAATCATTCTCGTGTTGTGCTCAACCGCTTCTCTTATCCGTGTAATTCCTCATCTTGCCTTTTGCTATAGGCTTGTAGAAACGGCATTTGTTCTTGGTGCGATTGCGTAAGAAATGCTCTAGTAGATTCCCAATCCATCATCATGGGTCCACCATGTTGAACGCCCTCTCCACCTCGTTGTTGTTGCTCTTCATTTCCTTCATCATCTTCTTCCTCTTCTTCCTCTTCCTTATCACCAATTAGCGGGGCATCATCACCTCCCAAACTAAGGTTCATAGCAAAGATGTTTTGGACGGTAAATGCTTTCATCTCGGCTTCAACTTTCTCACCCGTAAGATCCGCATCAAGCCCTAATCCTAGGCATAACTCCGTTACCAACAGTCCTATAAAAACGGATTGAACATTTGGCATATTTTGAGAGGCAAGCCACTTCTTCACTTGGACTCCCAGGTTGACATCCGCTTCCTACTCCATACTCCACATGTAAAACAAATCTTGCCCGTAGGCCTTGTTCAAATATGTTTTCATTCCCGACAAGTTGATTGCTAAATTTAGTCGGAATATTGCCTTTAGATGATTCATTCGAATTATTTGCTCCATCGTCGGTGTCTTAGCAACCGAATTCTCTTAGCACACTCGGATTAAAGTATTTCTCTCCAATTAAATACTTTGACTTATACAAATCCACAAGCGCCAGTTGGTCATGATTAAGCCTCGGAGCAACCTTGTCCCTCTTGCATTAGGAACAACTTGTGTGGAGGTGGTGGTTGTGCTATTGCCTTGTTCGGCTAGTGCTTGCTTCCTCATAATTCCTTTTCTTGGCTTGCTCTTTGGTTCTTCCTATTTCCTACAAAAAGCGGTAAGTTGCATGAAAAATAAAGAAATGTAAGTCAGAACCCCACGCATAGGGAAACTAATGTTTTAGTGGTACACATCTCAAACAGACATCATTCAATCATTGTTTTTTCTTTATTCAAATCTCTTCCTTTCTTTGGCCTTGGAGTGGCGGATTCCGTCATTGGCCTCCATATGATGGTGGATGGAATTGGTTTGCCAATTGTGCTTGGAGCTCCTCAATCATTCTCGTGTTGTGCTCCACCGCTTCTCTTATCCGTGCAATTCCTCATCTTGCCTTTTGCTATGGGCTTGTAGAAACGGCATTTGTTCTTGGTGCGATTGCATATGAAAAGCTCTAGTAGATTCCCAATCCATCATGATACGAGTCTTCGTAAGGAGGATCCGTAACAAGGAATTATTGTCCAAGATGTTCTCAAATTCAATAGATAAGGAGTTACCTTTGGTGCACACAAGATCACCCTTGAGCCCCGATTCCACGAAGGACCAAGAAACAACCCTTAGCACGCCTCAAGTTCCTCAAGAACACAATCTTCAAACAACTAGAGTGGGTTCTCTAGTAGTTCCCTTGATTCTATGAATTGATAGAACCACAATTCCTAAAATCTAAGGTTGGTAGAATGCGGGTTTGATTCGATAGGGCCACGAATCAAGAACACTATTCGATAGGACCACGAATAGAAGAAAGAATTCTTACACAAATGTAAAGAAGACTTAGGAAGTTTTGATTAATTCTGAAAAATGCTTTATTCATCAAAGGAAATACACACCCTATTTATACACATGCTAGGGGACTCCAAATGTCATCAATAGTAAAAGTACATCAAGAAGATCAAAAGACATCAATAGTAAAAATACATCACTATCAAGGAGATTAAATGTCATAACTTGTCTAGGAAAGACCAATAGTCTTCCTAATATGCCAAAGCATGTCCATGTGCCTCAAAATCTGATTTTGGTGAATTATTTCAACCTCTTTTGTACCCTCCCAAGCAAAGCCACGAATTTGGACATCTTAGATGGTATTTATGGGCTCTTCAAAATCATGAAAAATGTTCTAAGTATCCACCATCATCACTTGGACTCTTTATTTGGCATGCTTGGACTTCGAATGGATCATGTATGGGCTAGTTTGCATCATCCTCCCTTTCTTGAAAATGATTCGTCCTTGAATCACACTTTCCCCTATCAAATGGAATTTTTATTGGACTTGCTTGTTTCCTCCATGTGGATGGGTTCCTATCATTCTCCCTTTCTTGAAAAGGATTCGTCCTCGAATCCAAATCTTTAGTGAAAGGAAAATTAGCAAGTTTATGCATTTTCATCGTAAAAACAAGCACAAGTGCTTGTTTAGTCACCATGGCGGCACTAACCACATTCGTGCAACTTCCCAAATCAATAATGATGCTACAAGTTCTTGTTTGGCTTTCTTCTTGCTCAAGAATTGACTTATTTGCACCATGTTCATCATCTTCAACACACGCTAGATCAAGGGGCGCACCATGTTCATCATCTTCAACACACGCTAGATCAAGGGGCAAGAGCACATCTTCATCATCTTGCCACGCTAGATCAAGGGGCAAGAGCACATCTTCATCATCTTGCTCAATTAGATCAAGGGGCAAGAGCACATCTTCATCATCTTGCTCAATCACATCAATTTGTTCATCTACCTTCTCGTCAGCTTGTTCAATCACATCAATTTGTTCATCTACCTTCTCGTCAGCTTGTTCATAGTTTTCAATTTGTTCATCTACCTTCTCGTCAGCTTGTTCATAGTTTTTGACAGCGAAATCATGTTCATCATCATTAGCATGGGTCGCATCAAGGGGCAAGAACACATCTTCATCATTTTGCTCAATCAACTCAATTTGTTCATCTACCTCTTCCTCATGGGGTTCACGGGTCGTTTGAACATCCTCACGCATCAATGGGGTATTTGGGTTTTGTGTTGTCCACCTTCTAGCTTGAGATGTATAAGCCTTCATCTCCGTATTTGTCTTCTCAACTTTCCAGGCAGCATACAAGGCATCATCCATGGTGTGGTAACGATGCATGTTTACTTGTCGGATCCCACGTAACTGCTTCTCAAGCTCAAAGTAGTATGTGGCTGGTCGGAACGTGCGCCTAAGCATTGTCCTTAGCCTATCCCAAGTAGCAACTGGTGCATCATGAGTAAACTCCCTTTCTTGCTCCTGTCGTTTCCACCAAGTAACTGCAAAACCCTTAAAAGATGAAATAACTAATCTAACTTTTGTTATTTCACTATATTTGTTACAATCAAAAACACTTTGTACATCATCCTCCCATTCTATATAATCTCCGGGATCTCCTTCACCATTGAATTTAGGCAATTCAAGCTTGAAATTGCCCGCTTGTACCTCCATAGGTTGATTTTGTGGACGTGACATGTAACACATTTGCTGTTGCAAGTCCTCCAACATCCTCATCATTTTGGTCATTTGTTGTCCTAAGTTTGGCTGCTCACCTCCTTTAGCCATCAGTAACAACAATAAGAAACACTAGCAATTAAGAAATCAAGTTAGTATAAACAGGATCTCTCCCTTGAACATTTGGCATATTTTGAGAGGCAAGCCACTTCTTCACTTGGACTCCCAGGTTGACATCCGCTTCCTACTCCATTCTCCACATGTAAAACAAATCTTGCCCGTAGGCCTTGTTCAAATATGTTTTCATTCCCGATAAGTTGATTGCTAAATTTAGTCGGAATATTGCCTTTAGATGATTCATTCGGATCTTTCTTGCCTTCAAGTTGCTAGAGTAATACTCCGCATCATTCGTAATACGGGTCGCGACATCTCTATCGGAATCAAACTCCACATGGTACCTCCGGAAGTAAGGCATGCTTATCTCATCACAGGTATGTAACCCAAGTATCAAAGTATCTCTTCTCGAAAAGCACATAAGAAATGATTCGTTTGGCATTGTTCGGATCTTTCTATATGTTCAAGGAAGCAAGAAACTCACAGTTAACTGGGGTATATGTCGGCCTTCTCCATTCGAATTATTTGCTCCATCGTCGGTGTCTTAGCAACCGAATTCTCTTAGCACACTCGGATCAAAGTATTTCTCTCCAATTAAATACTTTGACTTATACAAATCCACAAGCGCCAGTTAGTCATGATTAAGCCTCGGAGCAACCTTGTCCCTCTTGCATTGGGAACAACTTGTGTGGAGGTGGTGGTTGTGCTATTGCCTTGTTCGGCTAGTGCTTGCTTCCTCATAATTCCTTTTCTTGGCTTGCTCTTTGGTTCTTCCTATTTCCTACAAAAAGCGGTAAGTTGCATGAAAAATAAAGAAATGTAAGTCAGAACCCCACGCATAGGGAAACTAATGTTTTAGTGGTACACATCTCAAACAGACATCATTCAATCATTGTTTTTTCTTTATTCAAATCTCTTCCTTTCTTTGGCCTTGGAGTGGCGGATTCCGTCATTGGCCTCCATATGATGGTGGATGGAATTGGTTTGCCAATTGTGCTTGGAGCTCCTCAATCATTCTCGTGTTGTGCTCCACCGCTTCTCTTATCCGTGCAATTCCTCATCTTGCCTTTTGCTATGGGCTTGTAGAAACGGCATTTGTTCTTGGTGCGATTGCATATGAAAAGCTCTAGTAGATTCCCAATCCATCATCACGGGTCCACCATGTTGAACGCCCTCTCCACCTCGTTGTTGTTGCTCTTCATTTCCTTCATCATCTTCTTCCCATTCTTCCTCTTCCTTATCACCAATTAGCGGGGCATCATCACCTCCCAAACTAAGGTTCATAGCAAAGATGTTTTGGACGGTAAATGCTTTCATCTCGGCTTCAACTTTCTCACCCGTAAGATCCGCATCAAGCCCTAATCCTAGGCATAACTCCGTTACCAACAGTCCTATGAAAACGGATTGAACATTTGGCATATTTTGAGAGGCAAGCCACTTCTTTACTTGGACTCCCAGGTTGACATCCGCTTCCTACTACATTCTCCACATGTAAAACAAATCTTGCCCGTAGGCCTTGTTCAAATATATTTTCATTCCTGATAAGTTGATTGCTAAATTTAGTCGGAATATTGCCTTTAGATGATTCATTCGGATCTTTCTTGCCTTCAAGTTGCTAGAGTAATACTCCGCATCATTCGTAATACGGGTCGCGACATCTCTATCGGAATCAAACTCCACATGGTACCTCCGGAAGTAAGGCATGCTTATCTCATCACAGGTATGTAACCCAAGTATCAAAGCTAGATCATCAATAGAGTAATTATATCTCTTCTCGAAAAGCACATAAGAAATGATTTTTTTGGCATTGTTCGGATCTTTCTCTATGTTCAAGGAAGCAAGAAACTCACAGTTAACTAGGGTATATGTCGGCCCTCTCCATTCGAATTATTTGCTCCATCGTCGGTGTCTTAGCAACCGTATTCTCTTAGCACACTCGGATCAAAGTATTTCTCTCCAATTAAATACTTTTACTTATACAAATCCACAAGCGCCAGATAGTCATGATTAAGCCTCGGAACAACCTTGTCCCTCTTGCATTGGGAACAACTTGTGTGGAGGTGGTGGTTGTGCTATTGCCTTGTTCGGCTAGTGCTTGCTTCCTCATAATTCCTTTTCTTGGCTTGCTCTTTGGTTCTTCCTATTTCCTACAAAAAGCGGTAAGTTGCATGAAAAATAAAGAAATGTAAGTCAGAACCCCACGCATAGGGAAACTAATGTTTTAGTGGTACACATCTCAAACAGACATCATTCAATCATTGTTTTTTCTTTCTTCAAATCTCTTCCTTTCTTTGGCCTTGGAGTGGCGGATTCCTTCATTGGCCTCCATATGATGGTGGATGGAATTGGTTAGCCAATTGTGCTTGGAGCTCCTCAATCATTCTCGTGTTGTGCTCCACCGCTTCTCTTATCCGTGCAATTCCTCATCTTGCCTTTTGCTATGGGCTTGTAGAAACGGCATTTGTTCTTGGTGCCATTGCATATGAAAAGCTCTAGTAGATTCGCAATCCATCATCACGGGTCCACCATGTTGAACGCCCTCTCCACCTCGTTGTTGTTGCTCTTCATTTCCTTCATCATCTTCTTCCTCTTCTTCCTCTTCCTTATCACCAATTAGCGGGGCATCATCACCTCCCAAACTAAGGTTCATAGCAAAGATGTTTTGGACGGTAAATGCTTTCATCTCGGCTTCAACTTTCTCACCCGTAAGATCCGCATGAAGCCGTAATCCTAGGCATAACTCCGTTACCAACAGTCCTATGAAAACGGATTGAACATTTGGCATATTTTGAGAGGCAAGCCACTTCTTCACTTGGACTCCCAGGTTGACATCCGCTTCCTACTACATTCTCCACATGTAAAACAAATCTTGCCCGTAGGCCTTGTTCAAATATGTTTTCATTCCTGATAAGTTGATTGCTAAATTTAGTCGGAATATTGCCTTTAGATGATTCATTCGGATCTTTCTTGCCTTCAAGTTGCTAGAGTAATACTCCGCATCATTCGTAATACGGGTCGCGACATCTCTATCGGAATCAAACTCCACATGGTACCTCCGGAAGTAAGGCATGCTTATCTCATCACAGGTATGTAACCCAAGTATCAAAGCTAGATCATCAATAGAGTAATTATATCTCTTCTCGAAAAGCACATAAGAAATGATTTTTTTGGCATTGTTCGGATCTTTCTCTATGTTCAAGGAAGCAAGAAACTCACAGTTAACTAGGGTATATGTCGGCCCTCTCCATTCGAATTATTTGCTCCATCGTCGGTGTCTTAGCAACCGTATTCTCTTAGCACACTCGGATCAAAGTATTTCTCTCCAATTAAATACTTTGACTTATACAAATCCACAAGCGCCAGTTAGTCATGATTAAGCCTCGGAGCAACCTTGTCCCTCTTGCATTGGGAACAACTTGTGTGGAGGTGGTGGTTGTGCTATTGCCTTGTTCGGCTAGTGCTTGCTTCCTCATAATTCCTTTTCTTGGCTTGCTCTTTGGTTCTTCCTATTTCCTACAAAAAGCGGTAAGTTGCATGAAAAATAAAGAAATGTAAGTCAGAACCCCACGCATAGGGAAACTAATGTTTTAGTGGTACACATCTCAAACAGACATCATTCAATCATTGTTTTTTCTTTCTTCAAATCTCTTCCTTTCTTTGGCCTTGGAGTGGCGGATTCCGTCATTGGCCTCCATATGATGGTGGATGGAATTGGTTTGCCAATTGTGCTTGGAGCTCCTCCATCATTCTCGTGTTGTGCTCCACCGCTTCTCTTATCCGTGCAATTCCTCATCTTGCCTTTTGCTATGGGCTTGTAGAAACGGCATTTGTTCTTGGTGCCATTGCATATGAAAAGCTCTAGTAGATTCGCAATCCATCATCACGGGTCCACCATGTTGAACGCCCTCTCCACCTCGTTGTTGTTGCTCTTCATTTCCTTCATCATCTTCTTCCTCTTCTTCCTCTTCCTTATCACCAATTAGCGGGGCATCATCACCTCCCAAACTAAGGTTCATAGCAAAGATGTTTTGGACGGTAAATGCTTTCATCTCGGCTTCAACTTTCTCACCCGTAAGATCCGCACCAAGCCCTAATCCTAGGCATAACTCCGTTACCAACAGTCCTATAAAAACGGATTGAACATTTGGCTTATTTTGAGAACTCCCAGGTTGACATCCGCTTCCTACTCCATACTCCACATGTAAAACAAATCTTGCCCGTAGGCCTAGTTCAAATATGTTTTCAATCCCGACAAGTTGATNCCAACAGTCCTATAAAAACGGATTGAACATTTGGCTTATTTTGAGAACTCCCAGGTTGACATCCGCTTCCTACTCCATACTCCACATGTAAAACAAATCTTGCCCGTAGGCCTAGTTCAAATATGTTTTCAATCCCGACAAGTTGATTGCTAAATTTAGTCGGAATATTGCCTCTAGAGTAATACTCCGCATCATTCGTAATACGGGTCGCGACATCTCTATCGGAATCAAACTCCACATGGTACCTCCGGAAGTAAGGCATGCTTATCTCATCACAGGTATGTAACCCAAGTATCGAAGCTAGATCATCAATAGAGTAATTATATCTCTTCTCGAAAAGCACATAAGAAATGATTTTTTTGGCATTGTTCGGATCTTTCTATATGTTCAAGGAAGCAAGAAACTCATAGTTAACTGGGGTATATGTCGGCCCTCTCCATTCGAATTATTTGCTCCATCGTCAGTGTCTTAGCAACCGAATTCTCATAGCACACTCGGATCAAAGTATTTCTCTCCAATTAAATACTTTGACTTATACAAATCCACAAGCGCCAGTTAGTCATGATTAAGCCTCGGAGCAATCTTGTCCCTCTTACATTGGGAACAACTTGTGTGGAGGTGGTGGTTGTGCTATTGCCTTGTTCGGCTAGTGCTTGCTTCCTCATAATTCCTTTTCTTGGCTTGCTCTTTGGTTCTTCCTATTTCCTACAAAAAGCGGTAAGTTGCATGAAAAATAAAGAAATGTAAATCAGAACCCCACGCATAGGGAAACTAATGTTTTAGTGGTACACATCTCAAACAGACATCATTCAATCATTGTTTTTTCTTTCTTCAAATCTCTTCCTTTCTTTGGCCTTGGAGTGGCGGATTCCGTCATTGGCCTCCATATGATGGTGGATGGAATTGGTTAGCCAATTGTGCTTGGAGCTCCTCAATCATTCTCGTGTTGTGCTCCACCGCTTCTCTTATCCGTGCAATTCCTCATCTTGCCTTTTGCTATGGGCTTGTAGAAACGGCATTTGTTCTTGGTGCCATTGCATATGAAAAGCTCTAGTAGATTCGCAATCCATCATCACGGGTCCACCATGTTGAACGCCCTCTCCACCTCGTTGTTGTTGCTCTTCATTTGCTTCATCATCTTCTTCCTCTTCTTCCTCTTCCTTATCACCAATTAGCGGGGCATCATCACCTCCCAATCTAAGGTTCATAGCAAAGATGTTTTGGACGGTAAATGCTTTCATCTCGGCTTCAACTTTCTCACCCGTAAGATCCGCACCAAGCCCTAATCCTAGGCATAACTCCGTTACCAAAAGTCCTATAAAAACGGATTGAACATTTGGCTTATTTTGAGAACTCCCAGGTTGACATCCGCTTCCTACTCCATACTCCACATGTAAAACAAATCTTGCCAGTAGGCCTAGTTCAAATATGTTTTCAATCCCGACAAGTTGATTGCTAAATTTAGTCGGAATATTGCCTCTAGAGTAATACTCCGCATCATTCGTAATACGGGTCGCGACATCTCTATCGGAATCAAACTCCACATGGTACCTCCGGAAGTAAGGCATGCTTATCTCATCACAGGTATGTAACCCAAGTATCAAAGCTAGATCATCAATAGAGTAATTATATCTCTTCTCGAAAAGCACATAAGAAATGATTTTTTTGGCATTGTTTGGATCTTTCTATATGTTCAAGGAAGCAAGAAACTCACAGTTAACTGGGGTATATGTCGGCCCTCTCCATTCGAATTATTTGCTCCATCGTCAGTGTCTTAGCAACCGAATTCTCATAGCACACTCGGATCAAAGTATTTCTCTCCAATTAAATACTTTGACTTATACAAATCCACAAGCGCCAGTTAGTCATGATTAAGCCTCGGAGCAATCTTGTCCCTCTTACATTGGGAACAACTTGTGTGGATGTGGTGGTTGTGCTATTGCCTTGTTCGGCTAGTGCTTGCTTCCTCATAATTCCTTTTCTTGGCTTGCTCTTTGGTTCTTCCTATTTCCTACAAAAAGCGGTAAGTTGCATGAAAAATAAAGAAATGTAAGTCAGAACCCCACGCATAGGGAAACTAATGTTTTAGTGGTACACATCTCAAACGGACATCATTCAATCATTGTTTTTTCTTTCTTCAAATCTCTTCGACATCATTCAATCATTGTTTTTTCTTTCTTCAAATCTCTTCCTTTCTTTGGCATCATTGTTTTTTCTTTCTTCAAATCTCTTCCTTTCTTTGGCCTTGGAGTTTTTTCTTTCTTCAAATCTCTTCCTTTCTTTGGCCTTGGAGTGGCGGATTCCGTCATTGGCCTCCATATGATGGTGGATGGAATTGGTTAGCCAATTATGCTTGGAGCTCCTCAATCATTCTCGTGTTGTGCTCCACCGCTTCTCTTATCCGTGCAATTCCTCATCTTGCCTTTTGCTATGGGCTTGTAGAAACGGCATTTGTTCTTGGTGCGATTGCATATGAAAAGCTCTAGTAGATTCGCAATCCATCATCACGGGTCCACCATGTTGAACGCCCTTTCCACCTCGTTGTTGTTGCTCTTCATTTCCTTCATCATCTTCTTCCTCTTCTTCCTCTTCCTTATCACCAATTAGCGGGGCATCATCACCTCTCAAACTAAGGTTCATAGCAAAGATGTTTTGGACGGTAAAACAAATCTTGCCCGTAGGCCTTGTTCAAATATGTTTTCATACCCGACAAGTTGATTGATAAATTAAGTCGGAATATTGCCGTTGGATGATTCATTCGGATCTTTCTTGCCTTCAAGTTGCTAGATCATCAACAAAGTACGTATATCTCTTCTCGAAAAGCACATAAGAAATGATTTTTCTGGCATTGTTTGGCTCTTTCTCTATGTTCAAGGAAGCAAGAAACTCACAGTTAACTGGGGTATATGTCGGCCCTCTCCATTAGAATACTTTGCTCCATCGCCGGTGTCTTAGCAACCGATTTACCCTGTCTTCGCAACCGAATTCTCTTAGCACACTCGGATCAAAGTATTTCCTTTCAATTAAATTCTTTGACTTATACAAATCCACGAGCGCCAGTTGTTCATGATTAAGCCTCAGAGGACCCTTGTCCCTCTTGCATTGGGATCAACATGTGTGGAGGTGGTGGTTGTGCTCTAGCCTTGTTCGGCTAGTGCTTACTTCCTCGTAATTCCTTTTCTTGGCTTGCTCTTTGGTTCTTCCTATTTCCTACAAAAAGCGGTAAGTTGCATGAAAAATAAAGAAATGTAAGTCGTAACCCCAAGCACAGGAAACCTAATGTTTTAGTGGTACACATCTCAAATAGACATTATTCAATCATTGTTTTTTCTTTCTTCAAATGTCTTCCTTTCTTTGGCCTTGGAGTGGCGGATTCCTTCATTGGCCTCTCTATGATGGTGGGATGGAATTGGTTAGCCAATTGTGCTTGGAGTTCCTCAATCATTCTCGTGTTGTGCTCCACCGCTTCTCTTATCCGTGTAATTCCTCATCTTGCCTTTTGCTATAGGCTTGTAGAAACGGCATTTGTTCTTAGTGCGATTGCGTAAGAAATGCTGTAGTAGATTCCCAATCCATCATCACGGGTCCACCATTTTGAACGCTCTCTCCACGTTGTTGTTGCTCTTCATTTCCTTCATCATCTTCTTCCTCTTCTTCCTCTTCCTTATCACCAATTAGTGGGGCATCATCACCTCCCAAACTAAGGTTCATAGCAAAGATGTTTTGGACGGTAAATGCTTTCATCTCGGCTTCAACTTTCTCACCCGTAAGATCCGCATCAAGCCCTAATCCTAGGCATAACTCCGTTACCAACAGTCCTATAAAAACGGATTGAACATTTGGCATATTTTGAGAGGCAAGCCACTTCTTCACTTGGACTCCCAGGTTGACATCCGCTTCCTACTCCATACTCCACATATAAAACAAATCTTGCCCGTAGGCCTTGTTCAAATATGTTTTCATTCCCTACAAGTTGATTGCTAAATTAAGTCGGAATATTGCCTTCAGATGATTCATTCGGATCTTTCTTGCCTTCAAGTTGTTAGAGTTATACTCCGCATCATTCGTAATATGGGTCGCGACATCTCTATCGGAATCAAACTCCACATGATACCTCCGGAAGTAAGGCATGCTTATTTCATCACGGGTATGTAACTCAAGTATCAAAGCTAGATCATCAATAGAGTAATTATATCTCTTCTCGAAAAGCACATAAGAAATGATTTTTCGGGCATTGTTTGGCTCTTTCTCTATGTTCAAGGAAGCAAGAAACTCACAGTTAACTGGGGTATATGTCGGCCCTCTCCATTTGAATACTTTGACCGATTTACCCTGTCTTCGCAACCGAATTCTCTTAGCACACTCGGATCAAAGTATTTCCCTTCAATTAAATTCTTTGACTTATACAAAACCACAAGCGCCAGTTGTTCATGATTAAGCCTCAGAAGACCCTTGTCCCTCTTGCATTGGGATCAACTTGTGGTGGTAGAGGTGGTGGTTGTGCTCTAGCCTTGTTCGGCTAGTGCTTGCTTCCTCATAATTTCTTTTCTTGGCTTGCTCTTTGGTTCTTCCTATTTCCTACAAAAAGCGGTAAGGTGCATGAAAAATAAAGAAATGTAAGTCGTAACTCCACGCTGACATCGCTGTAAAACTTTTTCAAGGTTCTCAAGGCATTCCTCAAATGTTTCCCCGAAAACTGTGAATTCGTCCATGAAAACTTCCATGAAATCGCCAATGAAATCTTCGAATATTGCCAGCATGCAGCGCATAAAAGTGGCAGGGGCGTTGCAGAGACCGAATGGCATCTTTCTATACGCAAAAGTACCAAATGGGCAAGTGAAGGTTGTTTTCTCTTGATCCTCTAATGCGACCGGAATTTGTAAATAGCCACTCATTCCGTCCAAGAAGCAGTAGTAACCAAACCCACTTACTCTTTCAATCATCTGATCAATAAAGGGTAAGGGAAAGTGGTCTTTTCGAGTAGCTTCATTCAGCTTTCTATAGTCAATGCAAACTCTCCATCCTGTTACTTTCCTAGTGGGAATCAACTCGCTTTTGTCATTCTCGATCACTGTGATTCCTCCTTTCTTAGGCACCACGTGAGTTGGGCTAACCCACGTACTGTCTGATATAGGATAAATCATTCCCACGTCCATCAGCTTGATCACCTCATTTTTTTACAACTTCGAAGGTATTTGGATTGAGTCTTCATTGCGGTTGAGCTACAGGTTTAGATCCTTCTTCTAGCAAAATCTTATGTGTGCAGACGGCCAGATTAATTCCTTTGAGATCAGTCATCTTCCAGCCTATGGCTTCTTTGTTCTTCTTTAGCATTGTTACCAATTATTCTTTCTGATTATCTGAAAGATCGGTTGCGGTCACAACCGGAAGTTCCTTCCCTATTCCTAAATAGGCGTATTCAAGGTGTTCGGGTAGCTGTTTCAATTCTCCTTCCTGAGTTTTCTCATCTTCCTCTTTTTCTTTTTCCGTTCTATTATCTAAATCCTCATCAAAACTATCAGATTCATCCCCGTTTTGTCCTCCCAAATCCTCCTCAACTTCTCCAACACAGTTTATATTTTCAACAAATAAAGAATTACACACATTATCAATTGAATTAAATCGATTGACCTCGCGGTGTAAAGCAACATGTAAGGTATTCAATTCATGCTTATAAGTATCCACTTTATGGTTTCTCGCGCTCGTGGGACATTCCCAATTAAAATTATGCCTTTTGGCTTTGGGCAACTCACATAAGTAATCGATTTCATCATGCACAAAGTCAACAAAGAAACATTCATCTCCCTCTCAGGGGTATCTCATTATCTTGGTTACATCAGCTCTAGCGGTGGCTAAAAATGGTCTACCCAAGATGAGAGGTATCTCCACATCCGGGTCCATGTCTAGAATCACGAAGTCCACGGGAAAAATGAATTTATCAACTCTAACCAATACGTCTTCCACTATACCTCTTGGGTATTTGGTAGATCTATCCGCAAGTTGAATGCACATTCGTGTTGGTTTGAGAGTTCCAAGATTCAACTTTCGGTATAATGCAAAAGGCATCAAATTAATACTAGCTCCTAAGTCAGTTAAGGCTCGATTGAAAGATATTCCTCCTATATTACACGGAATGGTGAAGCTTCCCGGATCTTTTAACTTTCGGGGCACACTCTTGTGTAATATCGCGGAGCATTCTTCTCCTAATACTACTGTGGCCGATTCGGCTAATTTCCTTTTGTTAGATAAAAGATCTTTAAGAAATTTCGCATACCTCGGCATTTCTCCGAGGGCATCAATGAAAGGCATATCGATATGCAACTGGCGCAGCATTTGGAGAAACTTGTCATACTTTGCATTGTCGATGTCGGTGCGAAATCGTTGCGGAAATGGAAGTATAATTTCCTTTCCTTTCTGAGAAGGTTGCTTCTGCGCTTCTTCCTTTCCGGACTCCTTTTCTTTTTCTTTTTCATCTTGTGTTACTTCGGGAGTCTCATCTTATTCCTTACTTGGTTCTTCTATTGGAACAGTTTGAGGATGTGGTATAATAGCTTCGGGAAGTGCTCTCCCACTTCTTAACGTGACAGCGTTCACATTTGTCTCTCCTTGTACTTGGATCATCTCCATGATCTTGGCAAGCATGCTCTCAACAGTCTAAAGTGGCGAGAGTGTCTCGTGGCGAAGTTCCTGGATTTCTCCAAGCTTTCTTCGGTAATGGTCTCTTTAAGATTGGCATTCTCTTCCCTCGTCTGGCGTATAAAGTCATTTAAGCGTTGTTCAAGAGTGCTTTGATCACTTTTGGGTGAAAGAGGTTGATTTGGAGAAGTGGAAAGAGGAAAATCATCCTCGCCTCCTTCACGTGTGTAGCTCATGTGAATGGGCTACAGTGCGGGAAATTTTCAGAATTTTGTTTCTTGGCTCGTTGGGGTGCATTGGAGGGTAATTTGGAGGTGTCTCATGAGTAGGATGTCTCGGTGGTAAGTAATGACGTGTCGCATAAGCTTGTTCATGGTAATAGGACGGCGGTGGAGGTATGGAATAGGGAAGAAGGGGTGGGTAAAAAAAAGGGTAATGGTGATAGTAATGTGGGGGTGGGTACGGTTGATGTGGTGGTGGATAGTAGGGATCTCTTCCATATGATGGATGACTGTAGTAGGTTCTTTCATCGGGTGGAGGTGGATCCATGTTTGTGTAACAGAAAACCTACAATCAAATGTTCAAATAGAGAATCGGAGCACAAGAGGTAGCTCCTTTCACAAATTAGCTCAAGGGGTGTGTGTGGATAGGTGTGAAAGTGCAGGCAATTTAGAACAAAAGCAAAAAAAAAAAAAAAAATCAAACAAGTTGTCTAAACAATTCAAGATAGTAAAACTTTAAAGTACACCGTTTGCCATCCCCGGCAACGACGCCAATTTGAAGGGTAGTATTTGCGGTGAGTTGAATGTGTGGTATGGAATGTGTTAAAACGAAGAGTCAAGACTTCACGAGTGTCGTGTCTCTAAAGGATGACAGATTGGAGAGTACAAGCTTTCTACCCATCATTGTTTAGGCAACGCGAAGGAAAAGAAATATAGCGGAGTAAGACATAATAGCATGAGTGCAAGGTTGGGTAAACTAGGAATTACTAAGTAAGAAAGACGGATGGGGGCTATAACCTACTGGAGTTTGCTTCGTTTCTTACAAGTAAGGTTTGGATTTTCTTATGATTTGATTGAAGGAGCTCGGAACACATTCTTGAGTGACGTCACACTCAAGCTCCCAATCCTCAGTCGGTTGGGAAATTTTATTAAACACGTTGCCTACGAGTTCCCATCTTCTCAGATTGAGGGCGGGAGATGTGAGAAGTGGGCTCTCACCCCTTTGTGATATCTCGCCAAAAGGGTGATCCTAGACCCTTGAAGGGATCGGGGCCCTCGATCCAACAAGAACATACATAACATACACACAATTTCAACAAATCAAAGGAGATCCAAATCTCATTCAAGCATATCAAATCATGAATACAAAATCTCCATCCATCCTAGCCCTCATCATAAAATCTAGCCCTTCATAGGCCTCATCAACATCACAGCTTTTTAAGATCAAGATGTAATCACAAAAGCAATAGTAAAACCAATGGAATTTGGAAGAAGAAAAGATTCAATAGAGAGATTCAAAGAGAAATCAAATAAGAGTTAAGGAAAAGTATACCCAAAATGAATTGTAAACAATGGCAATCCAAGAATCCTCCCTTCAAGAATCCTCTCCTTTCTCCTCCCAATTCTATCTAACCCTAATCTAAAAAATGAGAAGTAAAAATTGTGAAAAAGTCCCTTCCTCCAAGCTAAAATGTTCCTTTTATACTACATTTCGCGCAAGATTCTAGTGCAGGTTCACGTGGCCTACACGTGTGTAGGCATGCGTGGAGGCCTACTGGAATTCGACCACACATGCTACACGCGTGAATGGAGCGTGGACAAGGAATTTCCTTGTCTTCGTTTGCTTTGCTGTCTTCGGATTGGTCTTTGCGTGCACCAAGGTCAGGTTTGTTCCTCTTTTACTATAGTAAGATTAAAGTATTAAATACAGGTTGGTAATATGAGTATAATATGTGTATGCTTAAAATCCTTTAACTATGGATGTAATATGCGTATAGTATGTTTAATTTCTTTTAATTACCCACTGCAATATGCGTATGTTTAATTTCTTATATGTGCAGTAAGGATTGCGTTCAGGTGCATACGAGCCACTCAGGAGAGAACTGCAAATGAATCGCAGCGCGCCACGTGTCTAGGATGTAGTTGCACCTAACGTTATAACTTGGTGCACCTAATGGTATAACTAAGTGCACCTATGTGCACCCAGATGCATAAATGTTAACAAGGTAAATTATTTGCACTTATAAGTGAAAATAGGTGCACAAGTGCAAGTAAAATTTATTACAGATGCAACTAAATTGTACACTGAGCATCAATACTAAGTGCACCTAATGTTATAACTAGGTGCACCTAGGTTGCACTCAGGTGCATAAATGTTAACAAGGTAAATTACTTGCACTTGTAAGTGAAATGTGCAAGTAAAATGTATTGCAAATGCAAGTAAAATGTATTACAGGTGCAAGTGAATTGTATACTGAGCATCAATACTAAGTGCACCTAATGTTATAACTAGGTGCACCTAATGTTATAATTAGGTGCATCTAGGTTGCATCCAGGTGCATGAATATTAACAAGGTAAATTACTTGCACTTGTAAGTGAAAATAGGTGTACTTGTAAGTGAAACTAGGTGCACTTATATCACAATTACTTGCACCAAAGTTCGAGTTATTTACGAAAATGTCACCGCGTCTTTTTTTTTCTTTTTTAAATTGCATCTAATTCGTTGATCTGGACACATGGACGGCTGTGAAGCGTTCTCATTTCCTTCTTGATGTCATTTTATTATGATTACTAATGGTAATTAAGGAGTATATATTATTCTTAATTATTATTATCCTAATTATGACGTCCATGTAATCTGAATAATTATATCAATTAAGGAGTATATATTATTATTAATAAAATAATATGTGTATGTTTAATTTTGTTTAATTATAGATGTAATATGTGTATGTTTATTTTTTTTAATTATGTCCATAGTATGTGCATGTTTAATTTCCTTAATTGATTAGATAAAATCTATATTAGAGTAAGTATAAAAAAACAGTTTAATAAAAATATAATGTCTGAATTAATTTATTAATTAACATAATTGTTAAGATTTTATTCCAAAGTAACCACTAGCATAATTTTATGTGTAATATTCACTTTGGAATAATTTGCATAATTGTATTACATAATAATATGTGAATTTGAATAATTATCATAATTTTTTGTAATCTCCTTAATTTATGGACTTAATATATGTATTATCAATTTTTCTTAACTGATTAGATAAAATTTATATTACGGAAAGTATTAATTTCTTAATTGCCATAAATTTTAAGATTTTATTCAGAAGTGATCAAAGGAAGTGCATAGGCAATTGATATTATTTGAAGTAAAAAATATAAAATCGTCGTAAGGAGGGAATCTCTATATTCAATTACCATAATAAATTAATTAAGATGTTAAATATGATTGACAATTACCATGGGTCATTTAGATATTAAACAGGATATGATAACTACCTATATAAATTACCATAACATAACATATTAATATATTGATCAGTATTATAACAAAGGTTGTAAGGCCTTTAAGGTACGATATATTAGGAAAAATATCAATTAATTTAAATATGATAGGAAATTACCATAAAATAACATATTAATATATTGATTAGGATTATAACAAAGGTTGAAAGCCTTTAAGGTACGATATATTAGGAAATGTATCAATTAATTTAAATATGTTAGGAAATTATATTAAAAAATTGATTAGGTGGTATCAATCCTCCTAATTTTTCCAAATTCTATATTTATAATTACCGTTATAAACAAATTTAATAGAAAATTTTAATTAGGAACTCATATTAAGAGTTTTTGGATTATTATTATTATTATTACTATTACTATTATTATAATATAAATATAAATATACTAGGGAAATATTGTTACAATAATCTTAACAAAATAGATTTTAAATCGAGGTTACAAAATTTAATATGGAGTACTATTATTTCATTTATTCAAAGTAATCACCATTTTAAACTAATAATTGTACATTGGAAGACTTCAACTAAACCTATAGTATTGTGCAATTAATGATAAATACTAGTAATAATTGGAACCAATAATCAATGATTTATGGCAACCAAAATATTTTGGATACTTAATTAATCGGTTTAATCATAGCGTTAGAATTATAATCCGAATAAAAAACTTGCTAAAATTTATTATTATTATTATTACTATTATTATTATTACTATTATTATTATTATTATTATTATTATTATTATTATTATTAACGAATAGGTTGTGAGGGAGACAATTATTAAAAAGTAGAGGAAGTTATTAAATTTAGTTTTACTTATAAAGTAAAGTACTACACAATACTTCTCTTTAAAAAAATATCAACTACACACTAAAAAAATACAAATTTAATATAGAACTATCTCTTCGTAATTTGTCAGTTTAACTATCTCTTCATAAGAAATGGTAGAACTACAATTTTCTACTTCTACAATTGATAATAAGAAAAGATAGTAAAAAAAAAAAAAAAACTAACATTATATTAAAAATAGACTTCTACACTTACAAGATTAAAAAAGTTAACAGAAATTGATTAAAAAATGCCACCAAGAATGTGGCAATGGATAATAGTTCATGTGTATATAAATAATAAGATGCATTTTAATAAAAAAAAATAGAAATCTGATGAAAAAATAAGACGAAAAAAACCACACTAACTTAATCAACTCTGACAACTATTTAAAAAACACCCTAAAAATTGTTCGGTTTGATTCGGGAATGAGGACTTTGCAATGAGGATTGGAGGGGAGGAGAAATGGAGGTGGGCAGATCGGAGAGTGTGTTGGTGCAGGGGAGGAGCGGTCATAAAATGGCGTTGTTGCAGTGAGTGTAGCTGATCCAGAGGACGCGGGAATGGGTGTGGTTCATCAGAGTTTATTCTAGTATTTTGATATGGACCTACTTGGTGATATATATAAAGCACAAATTGTGAGACAATATAGAGAGAGTGTGGTGATATATATAGCAAAAATTGTGAAGCAAATGGTTCTCAGAAGAAAGTGTAATTAATTTTAATTCTAATAATAATTGATTGCTAATTTTATGAAAATGTATATGGTTGATTAATAAAATCAATGAATTTACTAAAATAATTTTGAGTTTGATTTTACAAAAATGCCCATGAGTTTGGGCAGGAAAAATTGTCCAGGCACTTCTATTATATATATAATATTTGAAAAGTAGGAATATGGTTCATGCTAATTAATCTACGCATAGAATTAAAACAATCGTTATACCCTGCACCACGGTGCACATAGCAATGTGCACCACGTACATAAAACGACGTCGTTTCGGTATTAGTAGACGCGGACGCGAATGACTCAAGGAATTCATTATCTATAATACACATAATCATTATCTATAATACACAGAACGTTTGCCTAGAATACACAGAATGTTTGCCCAAAATACACAGAATATTGACACAAAATACACAGATGTTAGTGGACGCGAATGACTCCAGGGAATTTATTATCTATAATACACATAATCATTATATAGAATACACTGAACGTTTGCCTAGAATACACATAATGTTTGCCCATAATACACAGAATATTGACGCAAAATACACAGAACTCATTCTCCTGACATTCCAACGCACAAACACATCACAACTTGTGTTAATAACATGAATACACATAATATTTACACAAAATACACAGAACTCATCATCCTAAACATTCGAATGCACAAACACATCACAACATGTGTTACTAACATGAAATCACAACATGTGTTACTAACATGAATACATATAACGGTTGCCTATAATACACAGAACGGTTGCCTAGAATACACAGAATGATTGCCTGGAATACACAGAATATTAACATAAATACAGAGACGGCCGAAACGGGAAACATGATTTCCAAAAAAAACGGACGATTAGTTTACAATGCTCAAAACGACGTCGTTTAGGTACGCGGTGCACATTGAGGTGCACCGTGGTGCACAGTATAATTTGCCGAATTAAAATTAACATGACCTAGTCTATCATAACACAAACTGGAAGACTCAAGCAAGTAAACAGAAGTAACGTTGCTTTCATTCATAATAGGCATTACACAGAGTTTAAAAAGCCCATCAGTTACATAACATTTGCCTACAAACATTCCTAACTTTGACAAAACAAATTTGTCTGACTCGAAGACCATCTTGAAGCCATGCTTATTCAGCAACGAGCCAGACACCAGATTCTTTCTCAGCTCTGGAACATACAGCACGTTCTTCAACGTCAGTTCCTTCACTGAAGCCATCTTCAGAACCACCTTGCCCACACCTTCCACAGCAGACTAAGCAGAGTTTCCCATCCACACCTTCTCACCCTCAACAGTCTCAAAGGTGCTGAACATCTCCCAGTTGCAACACAAATGCGTTGTTGCACCAGTATCGATGAACCATTCACGTGGGTTAGAGCCCACGAGGTTCACCTCCTTGACCACAGCCGAAAGGCTAATCTCGGCCACTTTCTGACTCACATATCCAACCATGTTGGCTTTAGAACTCTTGTTCTTTTTCCTTGGAGCCTTGCATTCAAATGACTTGTGGCCTAGCTTGCCACAATTGTATCACTTACCATGGAATTTATCCTTGGTAACGCCACCTTTTGAACCTAGCTTTTGCTTGTCCTTCTAAGCCTTCTTGGAGTTTTGACCGTGCTTTACTACTTGGCCTTAGCGCCACCAATGACAGGACCCTTCTCGTCAATTTTCCTGTTCCCCTCTTCAAACCTGAGTCTCTGGATCAGGTCCTCCAGGTTCATCTCCTTTCGCTTGTGCTTCAGGTAGTTTTTGAAGTCCTTCCACCCTAGAGGCAACAAATGGATCATAGATGCCACTAGAAATGACTCACTTATCTTCATGCCCTCATCATAGATCTCGTCAAAGACTAACTGCAAATCTTCAACCTGACTTAGCACGGTCTTGGAATCAACCATTTTAAAGTCGAGGAATCGACCAACAACAAATTTCTTTATGTCGGCATCCTCTCTTTTATACTTATGATCCAAGGCTTCCCACAGCGCTCTCGCTGTGCCAATCTTACGATATACATCGTAAAGAGCATCACACAATCTGTTCAGGATATAGTTGCGGCAAAGGAAGTCCGAATCCTTCCAAATTTCAATTGCCATCACAGACTGTGGATCTTGTTCCTTCAACTCAGGAACCCTCTCGGTTAAGAACCTTGCCAAACCGAGAGTAGCCAAGTAGAACAACATCTTTTAGTGCCACCTCTTGAAGTTCGAACTATTGAACTTCTCGGGCATTTCGGCTGAACCACTTGGTACCATAGGTACCCGCATCGTAGGGATATATCTCTCAATGCTCACACCATCTTGTGAACCAACGTTCACTGGTGCCTGGGAATGTGCAACACTGTTGCCGTTCCCACCACTGTTATTCTCAATAACAACATTCTCGTCCCCATTGTGAACTAGCAAATCGAGGTTCTCCATTTTTTCGAGGAAATTAGAGACAAAAAAGAAAGGAATAAGGTTTTAATCTTGTTATGAAATATTACTACGAAAATAATATTTCTGGAAAATAACGAGCACAAAAATACTAAAGGGTTTTTCTGGATGGTGGTTAGTTTAAGTCGTGTACTCACTACACTATCCTTAAAACCTTATTTTCTACCTCCCTTAGTGTTAGGAGCGCTGTAGCCTAGGTTTCTCAGGATAAAATAAGCTACGACTTCAAGTTTGAGCACTCAAACTATGAAACCCGGTGATGCGGCACAACATAATGAAGATCCATTAAGAGTACCAATTGGGCTAATCATAAGGACCAAGTCCAAGCAATTAAAGCAACTCTTCATTGGTTATGTTCAAAGATGGTGGAAATCCAAGTCAAGCCCAATTGCAAAAGATGAAGAAGAACTCAAGGCGTTTTATAATTCTTTAAGTGTTGATTTTGGGAATTAAATTAGGCCCAAATCAGCCCTATTATTTTTTTTCATCATTATTTTAAATTGTTTGGCATGAAAGAGAAAACACTAGTTTGTATTTAGAAAGGATTCCTTAAATCCCTTTCTAAATAGGACTATATTTACTTGCTTTCTAGATTAGGTTTAGGACTCTTTTTCCAATTGTATTTAGGATTATAATGATGTCCCTATACCTATAAATAGGGCACAATCATATCAGTCTGAAAACGCTTTCATTCAATAAAATTCTTAAGTTTTTCTTTACACTTGTGTAAGAAACCTTATAGCTAATTGTGGACTCAATTAGTGGCTAGTCGTGGACTCAACTAGCAAATTGATTCGTGGACTCGAATCGATCTTCCTTTCTTCAACCTTA
>NC_044930.1:15351846-15352409 GCF_003576645.1 Ipomoea triloba | reverse complement strand
AATCAAGCAAGTTTAGGTACCCAAACTTTGGGTCCTGGTGGGTTAGTGAGTTTAGGCATCCAT
This sequence comes from Ipomoea triloba, assembly GCF_003576645.1. Taxonomy (NCBI): domain Eukaryota; kingdom Viridiplantae; phylum Streptophyta; class Magnoliopsida; order Solanales; family Convolvulaceae; genus Ipomoea; species Ipomoea triloba. Next base: position 15,352,346 of record NC_044930.1, on the reverse strand, counting down.
TTATACCTTGTGCCCATTATTCCAGGCCTAGGCGCAATGTAGCCATTGTACGTTTGATAATTATAAGGAATGCTAGCAAAGGTTTTAGGCCTCTTTGGTGCATAAATCAACTTAGGTAGAGACTTTTCGACCGGCTTATGCACCATGCCTTTCATACGCTGTTTGGTCATGTGAAATTGCTGAAAGTGAGGTTTCTTCCAGAACTTGTGATTTGATGACCAATTCTCACTAGATGGATAGAGTCTTCCTTTCTCCATCCGTGAGTTCCTAACTATGTGGATCTCAGACCTTCCATATTTGCCTTGAGGCGCATTATATGGAATGTAGCTCTTTTTGTACTTGGAATGGCCTTGCGAGAGATAGCAAGGTGATCTCTCGATATTGTTTACCCGGCCATTCTTCATAGCTTTCCTATACTTTCCATTTCTGGTGTATAGGGACGGTTTATAAATAGCTACCCTGGTCTTTTCTGTTGGTCCTTTATGACCTTTATTTGGTTT
>NC_044930.1:15350270-15350846 GCF_003576645.1 Ipomoea triloba | reverse complement strand
CCCCCTCAACCAAACCCTCAACCCAATCCCAGGCTAATGAAAGACTTTGGTAGGCCCCAAGTAGGAGGTTCACCTTCTTGTATAGTGCTTACTGATGTAGCTAGGAATTATGAGTTAAAGGCGGTCCACTACAACCAGTTGCCGTCTTTTCACGGTTCAGCAAGCGAAGATGCCCTTACCTTTATCCGGGATTTCTACAGGATAGTCCAACACTTCCCGTTGAATGACTTGACTGAGGATGCACTGAGGATGAGGTGTTTTCCATACACCTTGAAAGATGCTGCAAAGACATGGTTCATGTCTCTCACACCAAGATCCCTTCGGACATGGCCGGAGGTGTATAACAAGTTTATCAGTAAGTTCTATTCTCATGCTAAAACTGCTGAATTGAGAAGAAAAATTGCGACTTTTTCGCAAGCAGAGGGTGAACCATTCCATGAGGCGTGGGAGAGGTTCAAAATGCTACTCATTCAATGCCTTCATCATGGCTACCCATTGGAGCTTCAAAATCAAACATTCTATGATGGTTTGACTCAAACCAGCCAATCAATGGTTGACAATGCGGCTGGAGGTGCC
>NC_044930.1:15348518-15349270 GCF_003576645.1 Ipomoea triloba | reverse complement strand
ATAGCTTTGGAGGAATTAGTGTATGATGCTATGACCTTTCGAAGATTAAGCTCTCTCGTCTCTCGAGCTTTGCACTCTTCAGATAGTAGGATTACTTCGGCTTCTAACTCACTTACTTTGAGAGTCAGCTCCAAATTCTCTTTCGAGACGTTCTTAAGCATATCTCTTTCAGCAGTTAGCTTGCTGTTTTCATCCATCACTCTAGCATGAGTGCTATTGGCGATGTTAAGGTTCCTTCTGAGCGATTCCAACATCTCGAAGGGGTCCTCATCGCTTTTAAATGAAGAACAACGAGAGGTAGAAGTAGAGCAGCGAGATGTAGGAGTAGAGGTTACCTCGTTGTCAATGGCCATTAGGCATTGATTCTCCTCTTCCTCGGTGTATAAGCAGATGAGCCCCCTCTCATCCTCTGAGCTGCTGCTGCTTTCGCTGGAGCTCGACGTCTCGGACTCCTCGATTGTCCTCTCGAATTCTTCAGCAACAAGCGCCTTCCTGCGCTGATACGTCTTTGATGATCCTTTGAAGCCACCTTGTGTTGGCTTCTCCCTGGATTCCTCTATTCTCTTGGAATCCTTGCCTTCTTGGCCCTGATGCTTGCTTACTAGTGGGTAAGGGCATTCGGCCTTGAAATGTCCCGGTCTTCTACAGTTGTAGCATAGACCCTGATTTTCCTCCTCCGTCCTTCTGGATGGATATCTCTCATTTTTCCTTCTTGAGGAGGAAGGTGAACTTTTGTTGCTCTCCTGGTTCAT
>NC_044930.1:15342774-15345063 GCF_003576645.1 Ipomoea triloba | reverse complement strand
ATGTAAGTTCGACAAGTAAACTAAGAGCGAAAATACAACCGGGTAACTTGAGCTCAACTCGGAAAATATTTAAGCTTAAGGTAAACTTGTGTGAACATCTTAGAAAGTCTCGTGTTGTAATCTTATAGATAGATCAGAAGAAGGCACGGGACAACACTGGAGGAATAAGGGTCTGCGAGACATCAACTAAGTCTCGAGACATAAGCAGAGTCCGAGAGATAGGATCTCTCGATACAACAACCCAGTTCGAGACATAAGCAGAGTTCGAGAGATAGATCTCTCGATACATGGGGATCAAGACATCAAACAATCGAGACATCAATCTTGGTCTCGATAAACTGACATTTCTCCAAAAGGCTGAATGACGGTCAGGAAGCATGAATAAAGTTTGGAGAAGAAGAATATCATGGAGATAAAATATTAAGGAGGTGCCAGAAGTGGATGCCACATCAGAATTCCACAACAAACGGATAGAAGGTGCACCAATCCAAAGTCGGTCTTATTCCCTAAAACGAGGATCAATGGGAATTTAAAAAGAGTAAGTTTTACCAAAAGTAGCAAGTGGAGCATGGACTCAAGAAAGTGGATTATGGAATATCCACTACCAAACAAAAGGTTCAAGTTACAAGACCACCACTCCATGAAAAATGCTGAAAAGATGTAAGTCCCATACATAGCATGGGAGACAGATTTCAAACGGAATAATTTTCCCTCCAACGGAATTATTCCTCAACTCTGATATAAAAAGGGATGTGAAGACACAAAAAAAAAAAAAAGTTGGTTCATTCGAAAATCTTAAGAGGTGTCTGCTTAGAATATTCAAAAGTGCAAGTGCTCAACTTGGAATATCATCCTGATATTTAAAACAGCGAGAAAAACACATCTTAGTGTTTGAGAGAGTTACAAAGCTTAAACTGCTATACATCTAGAAGGTGACCGAAGCTGTTCTACATCGAAGTTGATACAACGATAGCTTCTGGTCAGATTGGAGCTTGTTACATTCAACTGTGACAACCAAAGGTCCTTGCTTTGGATTAAGCAAGAAGAGGCGGAGTAACCTGGCAGCTGTCTAGTGAAGATCCTGAGGCTTGAGGCGGGCTTGGTGATCAAAGCTCAAGTGCTCGAGAGGTGGAGTAACTGGAAGCGGGGAGAAAAACCTGAGGAGAGGCGGAGTAACCTGGGAGCTGNCTAAGTCCAATACACACGAGAAGTCGAAAAAGATTTGCAAAATCTTAAACAAGTCTATTCCCCCCCCCCCCCTCTTGACTTGTACCCCATCCCCTTGGGACCAACAGATACCGCTTGTGTTTGATTACCTATGACTAAGGAAAGTCGGGAATTAATCCACAATGAATGTTCAATTGTTATGAATTAACCGTGAATCTATGATCAGTTACTAAAATCCAATGGTGAATGTTTTCTTAGACCAAGTGTTGAAAATTCATTTGATTTCATTAGTAAACTTCTACTTGATTCTTATTTTTTTTATTCTTATTTATTTATTTATTTACTTATTTTGAATGTTAATTTCATACCAAACCCCCCTCTTTAATTTGAACTCATAAATCAAACTAGTTACTCCTCGTGGGAACGATCCTTACTCTCACTACTACGTTTTTAAGGTTTAATTTGGGAGCCTACGACAGCTCGACAAATTTTGGCGCCGTTGCTGGGGAGCTTTTCTAGTTTATTTTTTGTGTTTATTCGTTTGCTTATTTATTCATTTATTCTTCTTCGCTATTTGTCAAAAACACAAAAAAACAAAAAATTAATAAATTTTTGGTGTCTTCATTACTTTGTCTAATTTCTGCAATATCTTTTATGGTTTATGCCTATAACTCGATCTGCTAATCAAGAAATATTGCCATACGATCCAGAAATTGAAAGAACTCTACGCAGGTTAAGAAAACAATCTCGGAGGAAATTGGAGTTTAGTGCACTGCTACTGATTCCCCATCTTCCTCACATTCTAATTCAGAAGAAAAACCCATGGCTCAAAATCGGACTTTAAAAGAGCTTGGAGCTCCAAATTTAGATCAACAGCATTTATGCATTACGTTTCCTGCTTTAGATGCTAATGTACAATTTGAATTAAAATCTGGATTAATTCATCTTTTGCCCTCTTTTCATGGACTTGCAGGTGAAGATCCTCATAAACACTTAAAAGAATTCCATGTGGTATGTTCAAGTATGAAACCCATGGGGGTTACTGAAGAACAAATCAAGTTGAGAGCATTTCCATTTTCTTTGAAAGATTCAGCAAAAGATTGGCTATACTATCTACCTTCC
>NC_044930.1:15311745-15342749 GCF_003576645.1 Ipomoea triloba | reverse complement strand
GATGTTTAGGTCCGATACCTCACAAGATGAAGACAAAGTTTTATGCGCAGCGGAAAAGTTATCCCTTTTAGTTAGCACGAGTTTGAGTTAGTTCGAGAGGTGCGGTTATATGCAGTGCAGTTCGAGAGTTAGTAGCGAGAGATAAAAGACAGAAAGTAAATGCGAGAGAGATTTTTAAGTGGTTCGGCCAACCCGCCTACGTCCACTCTTCTTCCAGAAACTCCCTGGAAGGATTGCACTAAAACTTCCCTTTTTAGTACAATATCGAGCGCTTGAGCTTTGATCACGAAGCCCGCCTCAAGCCTCAGGTTTTTCGCCCCGCTTCTTGTTACTCCACCTATCGAGCACTTGAGCTTTGATCACCAAGCCCGCCTCAAGCCTCAGGATCTTCACAAGACAGCTCCCAGGTTACTCCGCCTCTCCTCAGGTTTTTCTCCCCGCTTCCAGTTACTCCACCTCTCGAGCACTTGAGCTTTGATCACCAAGCCCGCCTCAAGCCTCAGGATCTTCACTACTAAGTCCAATACACACGAGAAGTCGAAAAAGATTTGCAAAATCTTAAACAAGTCTATTCCCCCCCCCCCCCTCTTGACTTGTACCCCATCCCCTTGGGACCAACAGATACCGCTTGTGTTTGATTACCTATGACTAAGGAAAGTCGGGAATTAATCCACAATGAATGTTCAATTGTTATGAATTAACCGTGAATCTATGATCAGTTACTAAAATCCAATGGTGAATGTTTTCTTAGACCAAGTGTTGAAAATTCATTTGATTTCATTAGTAAACTTCTACTTGATTCTTATTTTTTTTATTCTTATTTATTTATTTATTTACTTATTTTGAATGTTAATTTCATACCAAACCCCCCTCTTTAATTTGAACTCATAAATCAAACTAGTTACTCCTCGTGGGAACGATCCTTACTCTCACTACTACGTTTTTAAGGTTTAATTTGGGAGCCTACGACAGCTCGACAAATTTTGGCGCCGTTGCTGGGGAGCTTTTCTAGTTTATTTTTTGTGTTTATTCGTTTGCTTATTTATTCATTTATTCTTCTTCGCTATTTGTCAAAAACACAAAAAAACAAAAAATTAATAAATTTTTGGTGTCTTCATTACTTTGTCTAATTTCTGCAATATCTTTTATGGTTTATGCCTATAACTCGATCTGCTAATCAAGAAATATTGCCATACGATCCAGAAATTGAAAGAACTCTACGCAGGTTAAGAAAACAATCTCGGAGGAAATTGGAGTTTAGTGCACTGCTACTGATTCCCCATCTTCCTCACATTCTAATTCAGAAGAAAAACCCATGGCTCAAAATCGGACTTTAAAAGAGCTTGGAGCTCCAAATTTAGATCAACAGCATTTATGCATTACGTTTCCTGCTTTAGATGCTAATGTACAATTTGAATTAAAATCTGGATTAATTCATCTTTTGCCCTCTTTTCATGGACTTGCAGGTGAAGATCCTCATAAACACTTAAAAGAATTCCATGTGGTATGTTCAAGTATGAAACCCATGGGGGTTACTGAAGAACAAATCAAGTTGAGAGCATTTCCATTTTCTTTGAAAGATTCAGCAAAGGATTGGCTATATTACTTACCTTCCGGGAGCATCACCACATGGAATGACTTGAAGACGGTGTTCCTTGAAAAATACTTTCCAGCGTCAAGGGCGGCCAACATAAGAAAGGAAATCTGTGGTATAAGGCAACACAATGGAGAGTCATTGTATGAATATTGGGAGCGTTTCAAAAAGCTGTGTGCGAGCTGCCCTCATCACCAAATCACTGAACAATTGCTCATTCAGTACTTTTATGAAGGACTCTTTCCAACTGATAGAAGCATGATTGATGCTGCAAGTGGAGGTGAATTAGTTGATAAGACACCAGATGCTGCAAAGAATCTAATTGCAAACATGGCTGCAAATTCTCAACAGTTTGGCAGTAGGTTTGTCCAACCATCCATGCAAATGAATGAGGTAAGTATTTTCAATCTTGAACAACAAGTGGCTGGTTTAACTACTCTTGTTCGGAAATTAGCTGTGAAATATACAAACTGTGAAAGCTTGTGGAATTTGCTCAGTAGTTGGACACCAAACTGATGCTTGCCCAACTCTTCAAGAAGAACCTATTGAACACGTCAATGCGGCTGGAGGTTTTCCTGGACAACCTCAAGGTAAGTATGATCCATTTTCTAATTCATATAATCCTGGTTGGAGGGATCACCCGAACCTTAGCTATGGAAACTCACAAGGGAACCAGATTGTTCAGAATCGTTCCAATTTTCAGCAGTATAGACAACCATTTCCTTCAAGACAACCACCGGCCCAAAGCTCTAACTCAGGTATGAATCTTGAAGACATTGTTAAGTCTCTTGCCACTAACACTTTACAATTTCAGCAAGAAACACAACTATTCCAACAAGAAACAAAGTCCAATTTTCAAGAAACGAAAGCTAGCATCCAGAACTTAGAATGACAAATGGGCCAACTAGCAACTACGGTAAGTCGGTTGGAGGCACAGAGTTCTAGAAAATTACCTTCTCAAACGGTGGTCAATACAAGAGAAAATGCAAGTGCAATTGTTTTGAGAAGTGGTAAGGAAATTGAAGGTCCTGCAAATGTTACCCCATCAGTAGACCAAGAAAAAGAGGAAACTAGCAAGAACGAAAATTCTCCAGGTAAGTTTCCTAGTCTTTCTGATTATAAACCAACTCCCCCATTCCCTCAAGCTTTGTCAGAATCTAAAAAAGAAGCGAAAGATGTAGAGTTATATGAAACTTTCAAAAATTGTGAAGTAAATATTCCATTACTTGATGCAATAAAACAAGTTCCTAGATATGGTAAATTCTTAAAGGAGTTGTGTACAACAAAAAGGAAGCAAAAATCAAAAAGAGGTGAGAAGGTGATAATGGGAAAGAATGTATCAGCTGTGATTCAAAGCAAGCTTCCTGAAAAATGCAAGGATCCAGGTATGTTTACTATTCCATGCATGATAGGTGATACTAGACTTGAGAAAGCCATGTTAGACTTAGGAGCATCTATTAATGTTATGCCATATTCTGTGTATGCTTCTTTAAAACTTGGACCTTTGAATAAAACTAGTGTGGTCATCCAATTGGCTGATAGATCTAATGCATATCCTAGGGGTGTTATTGAAGATGTATTGTTGCAAGTTAATAATTTGATATTCCCTACTGATTTCTATGTGCTTGATATGGAAAATAATGATCATTCTGCACCTATTCTACTAGGAAGACCATTTTTAAAAACTGCAAAAACAAAAATTGATATTCACAGTTGTAACACCCCGTAAATTCGTTCAAGCCTTTCGTTCGTTAATTAATTCCTTGGGCAATTTAATTATTCTAATTGGGCTAATTCTTTCAATTTAATATATATGTACACTTGTATATATATATTCATGAGCCTAATTCAATTATTCTAATCAAGAGCCCAATTAATTGAATTATTCTTGTAAGGGATTTTTATTCAATTTGGATCCTTACAATAGTTGTAATTAAATATTCCTACAAGCCCAACTTATTGATCTTATATTATATAATGTTCCTAAGACATTTCTATGGGCTTCCTTGATTCTAATTCCTATATTAATTATAAGGGGTGAATTCATTAGCCCAATTTGCTAGNTGTATGAATATTGGGAGCGTTTCAAAAAGCTGTGTGCAAGCTGCCCTCATCACCAAATCACGGAACAATTACTTATTCAGTACTTTTATGAAGGACTTTTTCCAACTGATAGAAGCATGATTGATGCTGCAAGTGGAGGTGAATTAGTTGATAAGACACCAGATGCTGCAAAGAATCTAATTGCAAACATGGCTGCAAATTCTCAACAGTTTGGCAGTAGGTTTGTCCAACCATCCATGCAAATGAATGAGGTAAGTATTTTCAATCTTGAACAACAAGTGGCTGGTTTAACTACTCTTGTTCGGAAATTAGCTGTGAAATATACAAACTGTGAAAGCTTGTGGAATTTGCTCAGTAGTTGGACACCAAACTGATGCTTGCCCAACTCTTCAAGAAGAACCTATTGAACACGTCAATGCGGCTGGAGGTTTTCCTGGACAACCTCAAGGTAAGTATGATCCATTTTCTAATTCATATAATCCTGGTTGGAGGGATCACCCGAACCTTAGCTATGGAAACTCACAAGGGAACCAGATTGTTCAGAATCGTTCCAATTTTCAGCAGTATAGACAACCATTTCCTTCAAGACAACCACCGGCCCAAAGCTCTAACTCAGGTATGAATCTTGAAGACATTGTTAAGTCTCTTGCCACTAACACTTTACAATTTCAGCAAGAAACACAACTATTCCAACAAGAAACAAAGTCCAATTTTCAAGAAACGAAAGCTAGCATCCAGAACTTAGAATGACAAATGGGCCAACTAGCAACTACGGTAAGTCGGTTGGAGGCACAGAGTTCTAGAAAATTACCTTCTCAAACGGTGGTCAATACAAGAGAAAATGCAAGTGCAATTGTTTTGAGAAGTGGTAAGGAAATTGAAGGTCCTGCAAATGTTACCCCATCAGTAGACCAAGAAAAAGAGGAAACTAGCAAGAACGAAAATTCTCCAGGTAAGTTTCCTAGTCTTTCTGATTATAAACCAACTCCCCCATTCCCTCAAGCTTTGTCAGAATCTAAAAAAGAAGCGAAAGATGTAGAGTTATATGAAACTTTCAAAAATTGTGAAGTAAATATTCCATTACTTGATGCAATAAAACAAGTTCCTAGATATGGTAAATTCTTAAAGGAGTTGTGTACAACAAAAAGGAAGCAAAAATCAAAAAGAGGTGAGAAGGTGATAATGGGAAAGAATGTATCAGCTGTGATTCAAAGCAAGCTTCCTGAAAAATGCAAGGATCCAGGTATGTTTACTATTCCATGCATGATAGGTGATACTAGACTTGAGAAAGCCATGTTAGACTTAGGAGCATCTATTAATGTTATGCCATATTCTGTGTATGCTTCTTTAAAACTTGGACCTTTGAATAAAACTAGTGTGGTCATCCAATTGGCTGATAGATCTAATGCATATCCTAGGGGTGTTATTGAAGATGTATTGTTGCAAGTTAATAATTTGATATTCCCTACTGATTTCTATGTGCTTGATATGGAAAATAATGATCATTCTGCACCTATTCTACTAGGAAGACCATTTTTAAAAACTGCAAAAACAAAAATTGATATTCACAGTTGTAACACCCCGTAAATTCGTTCAAGCCTTTCGTTCGTTAATTAATTCCTTGGGCAATTTAATTATTCTAATTGGGCTAATTCTTTCAATTTAATATATATGTACACTTGTATATATATATTCATGAGCCTAATTCAATTATTCTAATCAAGAGCCCAATTAATTGAATTATTCTTGTAAGGGATTTTTATTCAATTTGGATCCTTACAATAGTTGTAATTAAATATTCCTACAAGCCCAACTTATTGATCTTATATTATATAATGTTCCTAAGACATTTCTATGGGCTTCCTTGATTCTAATTCCTATATTAATTATAAGGGGTGAATTCATTAGCCCAATTTGCTAGTCTTGTATATATATAATTAATTCTTGTAGCCATCATATTATATACTTAAGCCCAACTCATATTAAAGTCTTACACCCTAAATATTGTATGTATTCTTAGTATATAATTTGGAAGATCAAAACCCCTAAAAGCTTTCACTCTTCTTCCTCCCTCTCTATCACTTTACACGCCATTTTCCCTTCCCTATTGTCCAAAAATTTGATCTCTTTTTCCCTACAAGTTTTCAAGCAAAGATTGCTCTTTTATGCTTGCTTAGGAGTAGGTAAGTTCNGTGTGCCTTGAGATATTATTATGATATACTCTTGATTAGTCTTTTGGGTATTTTTGGATAATTATGGATTATGTTTGAGGATTTATTCTGGATTATTTATATGACAGCTTAGTTTATCTTTATGTTTAGCCTGTGCATCTAGGCTGTGCTTATACCTAGATGTGGCATGACGCCCTTAAGTTTTAAATTCGCTTCCGCTACGTTTGGTTTTGGTTGAGATAGGCAGCTGTGGTGCTAAGTTTTATCTATCTCAGCCTGTGTGAGGTTGGGGTGTCACAACAGTGGTACACTTACTATGGAGTTTGATGGTAATATTGTTACATTCAATATTTATGATGCTATGAAATGCCCTAGTGATGATAACTCTGCTTATTCTATTGATATTCTTGATTCATTAGTTGAAGAAGTTTTTGAATTTGATGGTAAGGATGAATTGAAAGTTGTTATTAGTGACCACCTTGAAAAGGGGAATAATGAGTTTGCTTTGAGTGCCAATTTACAAGAGGCTATTGCATCATTGAATTATTGTCCTAAATTGAACCAACATAATAATGTTTCTTATATGGCTTTACCTGTTTCTAGCAAAAAATTGTTACCCTCTGTTGTGCAGGCACCTATCCCCGAGTTGAAAACTCTCCCCGAACACCTTAAATATGCTTTCTTGGGAGAAAATAAAACATTACCAGTCATAATTTCAACTAAACTTTCTGCAGCAGAAGAAGAAAAGCTTGTCTATGTGTTGAAAGAACACAAAACTGCTATTGGGTGGACAATTGCAGATATCAAAGGAATAAGTCCATCCACTTGCATGCACCAAATTCTACTAGGGGAAGGAGCAGAACCATCTCATCAACCGCAAAGGAGGCTAAACCCACCCATGATGGAAGTAGTGAAGGAAGATGTCCTTAAACTCCTTGGAATTGGGATAATCTATCCAATTTCAGACAGCAAATGGGTTAGCCCAACTCAGGTGGTTCCTAAGAAAACAGGAATTACAGTTGTGAAAAACCAAAATGATGAACTGGTTCCCACTCGTATTCAAAATGGATGGCGAGTTTGTATAGATTATAGGAAGTTGAATGCTGTAACAAGAAAACACCACTTCCCTTTACCTTTTATTGATCAAATGCTAGAAAGGTTAGCTGGTCGTTCTTATTTTTGTTTTCTTGATGGTTATTCAGGTTATTTTCATATTGCAATTGCTCCTGATGACCAGGAAAAGACAACTTTTACATGCCCCTTCGGCACTTTTGCATATCGACGCATGCCGTTTGGCCTTTGTAATGCCCCGGGCACCTTTCAAAGGTGTATGGTTAGCATATTTTCTGATTATGTTGGGTATATAATAGAGGTTTTCATGGATGATTTTACCGTTTATAGAGATTCTTTTGATAATTGCTTGCATAACCTTACACTTATTCTGAGAAGATGCATAGAAAGTAATCTTGTGTTAAATTCTGAAAAATGTCGTTTTATGGTTGATCAAGGTAATGTTTTAGGGCATGTTATTTCATCTAGAGGGATTGAGGTTGATAAAGCTAAAGTTGATATTATTGAATCTCTACCTTATCCTACTAATGTGCGGGAAGTCCGCTCTTTTCTTGGACATGCAGGTTTCTACCGAAGATTTATCAAAGACTTCTCGAAGATAGCCCTACCTTTGTGCAAATTGCTGCAAAAAGAAACCTCCTTTGAGTTTGATGAAGAGTGTAAAGGAGGATTTGACAAATTAAAAGAGTTGTTGACGTCTGCCCCGGTCATTCAGCCACCTAATTGGAACTATCCTTTCGAGATTATGTGTGATGCAAGTGATCACGCAGTAGGGGCTGTGTTGGGTCAAAAGATCGGGAAAGCATCCCATGTTATTTATTATGCTTCTAGAACTTTAAATGATGCTCAGAAAAACTATTCTACTACAGAAAAAGAACTTTTAGCCATTGTTTTTGCTTTGGAAAAATTTAGGTCTTATTTGTTGGGTACTAAAGTTATAGTTTATTCTGATCATGCAGCTCTTCGCTACTTGATGAAAAAGCAGGAAGCCAAACCAAGATTGATAAGATGGATACTCCTCTTGAGTGAGTTTGATATGGAGATCAAAGATAGGAAAGGGTTAGAAAATCCTGTGGCGGATCATTTGAGTCGTTTGGTGCACATCGAACCTGAACCTTCACTGCAAGAAGCATTCCCTGATGAACACCTACTTGCTGCAACAGTGATTTTACCATGGTATGCTAACATAGTCAATTTTTTGGTTGCTAACAAATTTCCTCATGAGTTATCTAAAGCCCAAAAAGATAAAATCAAGAGTGATTCCAAGTACTATGTGTGGGATGAACCATACCTGTGGAAGCATTGTGCTGACCAAGTAGTAAGAAGATGTGTACCTGATGATGAAATTGTTTCAATCCTCGCTTTCTGTCACTCTTATGCTTGTGGAGGTCACTTTGGTGCCAAGAGAACAGCAAGGAAAGTGTTGGAGTGTGGTTTTTATTGGCCAACTTTATTTAGAGATTCATATTCATTTTGTAAGTCATGTGATGCTTGCCAAAAGTCAGGCAATTTATCCCGGAGAAATGAATTGCCACAAACTCCGATCATATTTTGTGAGGTTTTTTATGTCTGGGGCATTGATTTTATGGGCCCATTTCCTGTATCTTTTGGTTTTGTCTATATTTTACTTGTTGTTGATTATGTTTCAAAGTGGGTGGAAGCTAAGGCCACCAGGACTGATGACTCTAAAGTTGTTGCAGATTTTATCAAGTCTAACATCTTTTCCAGGTTTGGGATTCCAAGAGCTATAATAAGTGACCAGGGAACTCACTTTTGTAATCGCACTATTGAAGCATTACTTAGGAAGTACCATGTCACCCATAAGGTGTCAACTGCCTACCACCCACAGACTAATAGGCAAGCAGAGGTGTCTAACTGAGAGATCAAGTCAATCCTTGAGAAAACAGTCAACCCAAACAGGAAGGATTGGAGTTTGCGATTAGATGATGCATTGTGGGCGTACAGAACTGCATACAAAACACCTATTGGTATGTCCCCTTATCGCATTGTGTTTGGGAAAGCATGTCACCTTCCAGTTGAGTTGGAGCACAAAGCATATTGGGCTGTCAAGAACTTTAACATGAATATTGATGAAAGTGGCCTGCACCGAAAGTTGCAACTTTCTGAGTTAGAGGAAATTCGCAATGAGGCTTACGAGAATTCAAGAATTTACAAAGACAAGACGGAAGCATTCCATGACAAGATGATTTTGACAAAAGAATTTTCAATTGGACAAAAAGTCCTACTCTTCCAGTTACGGCTTCGTCTATTCCCGGGTAAGTTACGTTCTCGTTGGGTTGGTCCGTTTATTGTGACTAATATATTTCCTCATGGTGCAATAGAGATTCAAAGTTTGCAGACTTCTAAGATATTCAAGGTGAATGGCTATAGGCTTAAACCTTACCATGATGAGTTTCGAGTTGAAAACATTGCAGAAGTACTTCTTGAAGATCCAGTTTATTTTGAGTAATAAGAGCAACTGAAAGGGAAGTTTCTTCTTAATCTTTGTATTATTTTTAATAATCCCTTTTCTGTGCATTTTTACTCAGCATTGGGGACAATGTTGATAATAAGTGTGGGGGAGGGAGTTTAGATTTATTTATATAAAAAAATTCAGAAATATTTTACTACTACTACTACTATTTTCCGCAAAATTTTTTAAAAAAAATTATTATATTTTCCTTTCTTGAAATTCATAACATGATTGAATAAATAGTTTGGCAAGCTGTGATTAGTTTGTTAGTATTTCTTGTTTGATATGTAGTGGCTAGATTAAGTAAGCAATAAACCTGAGAGACTTTGAGTCATTAACTGACACTTCGGTCTTATTTTCTTTCTATTGTGTGATTTCTTCCATAAGTTTGTTTCTCTAGAACTTGCCTTGATTCTCTGTTAAAGCTAATTTGACCATGCATGATTCGAGTGTGATTAAGGCCATTATTTGATTTTGAGCCTCACTAGCCAAATAACCGATTTGTCCTATGATTTATTTTCCTTTGTTAACCCACTTTGAGCTTTGTGGCCATTCCTTTCTTTATTTAAATCACATTACAAGCCTTTTATACCATAAATTAATGCCTTGACCCAGCTGAATAACTAGTGGAGCAAATTTTAAATTTCTTATGTAATCTACGTGGTTTGTGAAGAATAAGTGTGGGGGAGATCACTTGCTTTTGTTAATAAGATTGAGAGTGAGGTGGGTTGTATCTTTTTTGCCAATTATTTTTGTCTTTTATAAAAAAAAATGAAGGCAATTCTTGTTCAAAAAAAAAAAACAAACAAAGAAAGTGAAGGCAGTTCATGAGTAAAAAAAAAAAAANGAATATATGTTTGAAAATGAAACAATGTTGCTGGAATTTAGGGGAAAATGAGAAAGAATCATCAGTTAGTTTTGAGTTTGAAGTTACTTTTGAATAAATGAAGTATGGGGAAAGATTTTGAGATATTGGAGGAAGATTTATCTATTTTTGAGAATGATAGTAGTGTTGAATGTCAATAAGAGAGTGTTTCTGAATGGGAACTGAGTGCGTTGGATTATTTGTATTTGCTGCTCCTCTAGTTTGAAAGCTTTTTGAGCTACTTTCCTAAATTTTCCCTACCTTATGAAAGCTTTTTGAGCTACTTTCCTAAATTTTCCCTACCTTAGCCCTAACCCCATTACAAGCTACGAAAAGTCCTTATGATTTGGCCCTAACCCCATTACAAGCTACGAAAAGTCCTTATGATTTGTGTCATGCATGGCTCTTAGCTACGAAAAGTCCTTATGATTTGTGTCATGCATGGCTCTTCTAGTGGTGATTGAGAAGATATGCAAGCCTATGGTAGAGCAATTTTATAGGAATGAACTTGAGTAGAATTTACACCCATCAAACACTTGAGCGTGATGAGTGATATTCCTGTGAGGGCTTACTTATTTAGTTCTCTCTGTATTTTGAACTCGGGTGCTAACTTATTAATTGCAGGGTGCTTCAGATTGTTGTTCATGATGTGTTATGAGTTTTGAAAATTTAATTTTATTTTAGCAAATAATCTTTTTGCTTGGGGACAAGCAAACGTCCTAGTGTGGGGGAATTTGATGAACATATTTTTACACTTTAATTTAAGTATGTTTTTAAAGTATATTTATATTTATTAATTTTTATTTTACTTTATTTTAATATTTTTAGGATTCTAGAGTTAATTAGTTAGAATAAATATTTTATAATAATTATTGGGTTTAAGATGCTAGTTTTAATTATTGGCCCAAAATAAGAGTTATATTTTAATTAGTGTGGATTAATAAGCCATAACATCATAGCCCATTTATTTATTTGTTTAATAAAGTTAGCCCACAATATATAATAACCTAAATAACTAAAAGAAAAGGAATGAATTCAAATATTTTGGATTTGTAATTCTTTTCTGCGCAGCAGCTTAACGTACGTACGAACCGGCGACGAAACTTGGAGGATACTTCGTCAAAACAGCAGCAAAGATTTCGACGGTTAAAGCTTGGAGGATTTCGTTGGTCAACAAGGGAAACTGATGGCAAGGATTATTTTCACCATTTGGGTCTAATTTTGAGAGGTTCAAATTAATTTTCAAATTAATTATTTTCCTCAATTTAAGAGTTTTTTTGTTGGGATTAGAAGTGTATAAATAGCAGTGAGTTCTTGTTGTTGAGGAATCAGACAAGCTGTGCATAATTTGATAGTTTCTCCAGTTTACAAGTTTTTATTTTTCTGTTAAAATTTTCTGGTTCATGGCCCTGCGAGGCTTATTCTCTAAACTTGGTCAAAAGATTACATGAACCCTGGATCATTCTGTACTGTGAGATTGAATTTGTTCTTAATGTTGAATTCATATACATTTGAGTAATTGATATTTTCCTGTGCTTTCATTTGTTTTATTTTATATGACTGTTCCAGTTAATTGCTAGGAGGCCTACTAGTTTAATTACTTGAACAGTTTATTGCTAGATTAGTTAACGATTCGTTCAATTGGTTTTCTAATCTGTGTAGCAACTGGGATTTATTAATATGGCGTTAGTATTAATCTAGTCCTAGGAGGAATATTAATATGAATTAAACATAACCGCATGTGTTTATTTTATTCAGTTTCGTTGATCTTCTTATTTTAATGCTGCTATCAAATTAAATATAAGTGCTTGTCTTGTGTTATTTGATAGTTAGGGGTAGTTGATACCGCTTGTGTTTGATTACCTATGACTAAGGAAAGTCGGGAATTAATCCACAATGAATGTTCAATTATTATGAATTAACCATGAATCTATGATCAGTTACTAAAATCCAGTGGTGAATGTTTTCTTAGACCAAGTGTTGAAAATTCATTTGATTTCATTAGTAAACTTCTACTTGATTCTTATTTTTTTTATTCTTATTTATTTATTTATTTACTTATTTTGAATGTTAATTTCATACCAAACCCCCCTCTTTAATTTGAACTCATAAATCAAACTAGTTACTCCTCGTGGGAACAATCCTTACTCTCACTACTACGTTTTTAAGGTTTAATTTGGGAGTCTATGACAGCTTGCCAGCAATATCAGTTCAACACAACTACAGTTTCAGACGGATGACACAGCCTCTGTTCCGCGCAACTGCAGTTTCCTTTCAACAGAACTGCAGTATCCGTTCAACACAACTGCAGTATCATTTCCACACAATTGCAGTATCAGTCATGATCCATGGTATAACGACTGATGAACAGATACTACATTGTAACAAAGTCAGTAGTACTAAAAAAAAAAAAAAAAAAAAAAGGATCATCAAGAATCGTTATTCCCCCACTCACTAGCTATTTGCCTAAAATTTGTCAGGTGATTCATAACTTGTCCCTTCTCCAATAGGCATACTAGTTACCCTCATATCTTTCCATCTATGTACAATTAGCATGATTGAGGACTCCCCTTCTCCACCATACCTTCGCCACCACTTTAAAATGACTTTTACTACGTGAATTCTCATATTTTACTCCTCAAATAAAATTCTCTTTAAAACAATTACTCCGTATAAGAATTTTATTAACTACATCTAAATAAAAAAGTAATTTACATCATGAGTTTTTGAGTATGAAATAATTTTGAGATAGAGTACTGAATTTTAAGAATTCATGAAATATTTTTCCATTCAAAATATCTATATAACCACATTTTGAGAATAGGAAAATAATATTACGGAGTACTAAATTGACATGATATCTAACTTACCATCCTATCTACCCGACATAAAAGATCTTATCGTATCCGGCCACATGCAATCAATTTGAAAAATTTCTACAATATCATAACGAATTACTGTATGATGGTACCTTAGTTGAAAGTTGTATCCTGTGCTCTTAAATAAATAAATAAATAAATACAGTATTAAATAAATAATATATTTGTGGTGCATTTTTGTGGTGCACCAAGGTGTGGTTCATTTTGTAGTGTATTTGTGTATTTCACTCTGGTGCATTTATGAAGAGTTGCGGTGCATTTATACATACATAATGGTGCAATTCGCACTGTCATACGAGAAGGCCTATCTGCATTTGTTCCGGCCAGTACCTCTGTGTGTGTGATGGTAAATTTTTAAAATGCAAGTATAATCAATTTGTAATTATAACTGTCAAAGGCCTTATGGTCAAGTGGCATAATTGTGGCCCTCCCAAGTGAAAGGTCACAAGTTTGATCCACATTGGGTACGTTGGCTTTGGCTCGTTGTGCTTTAGTAAGTTGAGAAAGTAAGTATGTACGAAACATATAAACTATGGCTATGTTTGGCAAACCTAGACGCTTAAAAGTGTTTGCTAAAATTAGCTTTTGACAAGCTGATAAATGTAAAAAGATTAAGAAGGACATATTCATACAATTTAAATTTAAATATGTTTGTTTATATATTAAAATATAAAATAATGACATCAATATATTTAAATAAAATATAAAGTAAGAACATATATTTGAAAATATATAAAGTAAAAAAAATGTTTATAATTTATAAGATTAGTTCATACAAAAATTAATGTTCAAATACAAATGTCAAACTGAAATTACAACCAAACATAATGAAAAAAAATGTCAAAAGGGTTTTAATTGAGAGGGGTAAAATATGCCATTTATTTAAAATAATAAGGATAAAGATGGAATAAAGTTAAAAAGCTACTAGCTTATTTTTGAAAAGCTACCTCGAGTAGCGTTTCAAAATAAGCTCTTATTTTAAGCTAGTAACTTATTTTGAGAACATTATCAAACAGAGCTTATAGCTTATTAGTAGCTTAAAATAAGCTATAAGTTCCTAAATAATCTTTGCCAAACAGAGTCTATATTGTAACAAAGTCAACAGTATTAAAAAAAAAATTAAATTTCTAATTATAACTTGTATGTTGTGTTTGTGTTTACTTATATATTTACGAACTCTTGCTAATTTTACCCGTTTTCTATTTTGTTCTCCCTTCTAATTTTTTAATGTCTTTAATTAGCATTGTTAAATCTAATAACTTGTATAGTAAATTTACTTTCTTGTACAGTTGCAAAATTTTCAAATCTATAATATCTGTCAACAAATTATGTCGACCCTGATTGGGATGGGATGTTAGGAACATCATGTAATAGGTTTTGATGATACCAACTGTTAAGTAAGAATCCCCAAGTCTCGATACATAGGCAAAACAATGTAAGTTCGATAAGTAAACTAAGAGCGAAAATACAACCGGGTAATTTGAGCTCAACTCGGGAAATATTTAAGCTTAAGGTAAACTTGTTTGAACAACTTAGAAGTTTTCGTGTTGTAAGCAAACAGATAGATCAGAAGCAGGCACGAGACAACTCTGGAGGAATAAGGGTCTACGAGACATCAACTAAGTCTCGAGACACAAGCCAAGTTCGAGAGGTAAGGACCTCTCGATATACCTATTGAGTTCGAGACGTAAAGAATATTCGAGAGATAGACCTCTCGATACATGGGATTGAAACATCAAGTGGTCGAGACATCTTCTATGGTCTCGATAAACCGGCACTTCTCCAAGAGGCTGAATGTTAGTCAACATGTGCAGATAAAATACTCTAAGTTTGGAGAAGAAGAATATCATGGAGATAAAATATTGAAGAGGTGCTGAGCGGGAGGTTTCAAAATGGACGGAAGTGGATGACACGTCAGACCTCCACCACAAACGGTCAAGAAGTGCACCAATCCTGAAGTGGTCAGATTCCCCAAACAAGGAATGATGGGAACATAAAAAGAGTAACTTTATCCAAAAGAAGCAAGTGAAGCATGAACTCAAGAAAGTGGAATATGGAATATTCACTACAAAACAAAAGGCTCAAGTTACAAGACCACTACTCCATGAAAGATGCTGAAATTGTGCAAAGACCCATGTTCGGCGTGGGAGACCAATTTCAAACGGAATAGTTTTCCCTCCAACGGAACTATTCTTCTACTCTCATATATAAGGACGTAAAGACACAGAAGAAAAAAGCAAGTGAAAGAGGTCAAGAGGTTAACAAGAGGTGTCTGATAAAAACGTTCTAGTGCAAAGTGCTTAACTTGGAATATCATCCTGATATTCAATACAGCGAGAGAACACATCTTAGTGTTCGAAGAGAGTTACAAAGCTAAACTGTCATACATCCAGAAGGTGACCAAAAGCTGCTCTACATCAAAGTTGATTCAACGATAGCTTGTGGTCAGATTGGAGATTGTTACATTCAACTGTGACTATCAACAACGTCTTGCTTTGGATTAAGCAAGGGAGGTGGAGTATCCTGGCTGCTGTCCGAGCGAAAGAAACCTGAGGCTTGACGCGGGCTTGGTGATCAAAGGTCAAGTGCTCGAGAGGTGGAGTAACTGGAAGCGGGGCGAAAAACCTGAGGCTTGAGGCGGGCTTGGTGATCAAAGCTCAAGCGCTCGTTATTGTACTAGAAAGGGAAGTTTTTAGTGCAATCCTTCCAAGGAGTTTCTGGAAGAAGAGTGGAAGTAGGCGGGTTGGCCGAACCACTTAAAAATCTCTCTTGCATTTACTTTCTGTTTTTATCTCTCGCTAACTTCTCGATTGCACTGCATATAATCACACCTCTCGAACTAACCCAAACTCGTGCTAACCAAAAGGGGATAATATTTCCGCTGCGCATAAAACTTTGTCTTCACCTCGTGAGGTATCGAACCTAAACATCCTAAGTTCAATACACACGAGAGGTCGAAAAGATTTGCAAAATCTTATACAAGTCTATTCACCCCCCCCTCTAGACTTGTACCCCATCCCCTTGGGACCAACATGGGACTCGAACCTGATCAGGCCTTCTTTTTAAAAATTAAAGTAACATTAATGTCTTCAAATCACAAGGTATTTGATTTTTCTTAGGTTTTTCTACACACATTTTCTTTTCATTGCATATTTATTTTATTGAATAGTGTGCTATATTTGACTAGTAATTAAAATAAATATACAATTTCATTAGACATACCATACAATTGAATATGACATTATAAACTTGTAAAAACAATCATTTGAAAATAGTTGCTCCTGTGATAAATGAAAATAAATTTTGAGCGTCCATTTTAAAACAATGGACATATAAGATTATACCTAAATAATAAAATGCAGTTTCATTTTTATAAATATGTAAAACTTTCAATGCATCATTTAAGAGAAAATTTTCATTTTGTGGGGAAAACGTCATTTGGAGATCGGAAAAAAAAATTATTTTGAAGAAAAGCAACATTAGTATATATAACCAATACATAGAAATTTAAATAAATGATGCAATAATAGTTGTGTATGTATACAAAAGTTATTTCCTACTATTAGGGCTCTACATATTAGAGTTGTACTACGAGTCTTATTTCTAGTGTGCTTAGGACTCTCCTCTTATATATATTCTTGTAACCTGTACAGTTATAGTTGACGTACATTAATACAAACGTAACAGTTCTCATCAGGTATCAATCGCTAGGGTTTCTTTCTTGATCCCATGGCTGCGAATGACGGTTCTGTGAACTCCTCGGAATGGATCGTTTTAGATCACTACAAGAAAAACACTTTTTAGTGACAAAAAATTAGTGAGAGGCGGGAAAACCCCTCACTAAATGTATTATTTGCATAGTTTTTGTGAGGGTTAAAAAATACTCTAGCTAAAAGTTAATGATTTAGTGACGAAATTTAAACTTCATATTTATTTGAAAATGATACTCTCGCTATTGGTGTGAAAGATGCTAGTACTCTCACTATTGATATATTGAATCTATTTTCACTATAATTGACTTCCCACCATTTTTTTTTAATTTTTAGCGCCATCCCTACTAAAATTTCGCTCCTTGCACACTTGGACAAAAAAAATTAATCTTCCCTCTCAAATCATTCACAGCCCTCTCATCTTCTCAACTCCATCGTCTGAGACTCTCAGCCCTCTCGCCCATCCGGTCTCCATCTTCTCGGCACGTCGTCTAGACGTCTAAGCTTCCCCTGTGCCGTCACTCATCCACCAGAGTCGTCTCTTCCCGCCTCCGCCACTGTCGAGGGCATCCTCCTGTTGTTGTCGCCTCTGCCGTCGTCGAGCCAGCGCCTTCACTAATCGCCATGTCCATTACCATCCTATTGGTCCTCAAATCTTAAACCCTAATCCCTAATTTTCTAATTCTATTTATCTCTATCTCATAATTTCATTAAGCCTTAAATCCCTATGTTTTTCTGTTGTGAATGTTGTGTTGATCTTACTCCAAGCCCTCTGCAAGGTGAACAACATTCAGGCTAATTTGTTCTAATCTGTGTTTAATTTTAATGTTTTCTAATATATATAATGTATTTTCTTTTGCTTTTTAATGCTTTTTAAATTTACCTGTATTTATTGAAAGGTTTTGTCTAATAAGGAAATGAAAGGTTTTGTCCAATAAAAGTCCAAACCTGTCATTTTCATTTGGGAGACAAACCATTTGTGGTACAAACAACTGTAGGAAGACATTTGGGATTTCTGCTGCATTGATGGTCTGCAGCTATTTAAGGACCTCAACCTCTCACTGCTCAAACATTCAGTCTCATACACCATCCAGAGAGTATAGAGTAAAAGTGAGAGAAAAATACAGTTCACTCAAGCAAAGGCAGCACTCAGCACAGTTCATTCAGGCAACAACAAACACCAACTATGGCTGGAGGTTAGATCCTATATTATTCAGTTTTAATCTTACAGTTGGTATCAGAGCAAAATATAATCTCTGCCTAGTTATTAGTTTGAATGTGTATGCAATATGAATATATTTATTATATTAAAAGCATACATATATATTTGTGCTTTGCTTTTCCAGTACATATATATTTGGATTTAATATATGTATATATAAGCAAATTTCTGCTCAATATTTGCATATTAATATTTTCCGTATCCACATATAAATTTATATCTAGATTTCATATGTGTATATACATACATGAAAATTTATTCGAAATATTTTTAGAAAATATTATTAGTGTGTTTTCGAAATATAAAGGAAAAATAATTTCGAAATAAAGTTAGAAAAATAAACCATCTACTTGTTCGCCGGAGAAACACCGGATTTATTCGTCGGCTTTGGTCTCCAATTTATCATCATCCGGTCTGAGAACGGCGGTTGGGTGGTGACGGCGAACGGTAGTGATTACCGTGTGGCGAGACGACGGCGGTGCGTCGGAAGTGGCGATCGTCGATGGTGGTGTTTGGCGACATCCTCCTTCTCCGCGTCCCTCTCTCTCATCCGATAGCCTGTGTCTTTATTTTTTTTTTTTTTNACATCATGCAAGTAAGGGATATTGCCGCTCAACTAAAGAAGCTGGAAATCATTTTACCAGATACTTTTGTGGTGCATTTTGCACTTAATACCCTTCCTCAAGAATATAGCCCCTTTAAGATTTCTTACAACACACATAAAGTAGATTGGTCTATCAATGAGTTGATAACCATGTGTGCGCAAGAAGAACAAAGGCTTATGACTGAGATTGGGGAAAACGCTCTAATGGCCCCAAAAAAGTATAAAAGAAAATCTGGAAAGTCCAAGGGATCCACCGTAGCAGCTAAGGGCAAACTGCCCCCAAAAGTTGACATTAAGAAGATACAGAAGGGGTTCTGTTGTAAAAAGAAGGGACACATGAAGAAGGACTGTATCAAATTCAAGAAGTGGATGTCCCAAAAAGGTAATGTTTCCTCTTCTTTTGTATGTTTTGAATCCAATATGTCAGAAGTTAATACTAATTCTTGGTGGATTGACTCTGGTTCAACAATCCACATTGCAAACTCCTTGCAGGCTATGACAAATCTGAGACAGCCAACGGGAACTGAGTGTAGCATCTTCTCTGGAAACAAGATTGCGTCACCTGTAGAAGCTGTCGGAGTTTGTTCTTTAATTTTGAATAATGGTTTCGTTTTGACGCTAGATAAGACATTTTATGTTCCTAGTTTCTCTAGGAACTTAATTTCAGTTTCTAGACTTGTACCCTTTGGATTTAAATTTGAATTTAATGCCAAGTATTTCAAGTTATTTCAGAATTCTACTTGTATTGGCACTGGTACATTATCTGATGGTCTTTATCGTCTTAACTTAAATAATGTTTCAATTTATAATTCTTTACATGTTCAAAACGGCACTAAACGATGCAGTATTAACGAAAATTCCTCAATGTTATGGCATCGGAGATTAGGTCATATCTCCCTTGAGCGTATTAAAAGATTAGTAAAGGATGGAGTACTTTCTACTCTAGACTATACTGATTTTGAGACTTGCATTGACTGCATTAAGGGTAAGCAGACAAACAAGTCAAAGAAAGGTGCCAATAGAAGTTCAACATTGTTGGAAATTATTCATACTGACATATGTTGTCCTGATATGGACATGCATGGTCAGAAATATTTCATCACCTTCATTGATGACTTCTCAAGATTTACCTATGTGTATTTACTTCATAATAAGCATGAAGCATTGGATGCCTTTAAATTATTTAAAGCTGAAGTTGAAAACCAATGCAAGAGGCAAATACAAATAGTTAAATCAGATAGAGGTGGTGAATATTATGGTAGATACACTGAAAATGGACAAGCACCAGGTCCGTTTACTAAATTTCTTCAAAAACATGGGATTGTTGCCCAATACACCATGCCTGGATCTCCGGATCAAAACGGTGTTGCTGAAAGAAGAAATCGGACTCTTTTGGATATGGTGCGAAGTATGCTGATAAACTCCACACTTCCAAAATCACTGTGGACTGAAGCACTTAAGACGGCAACGTATATATTAAACCGTGTTCCTTCCAAGGCTGTCCCTAAGACACCTTTTGAGCTATTCAAAGGTTGGAAACCGAGTTTGCATCATATGCGTATTTGGGGATGTCCGTCTGAGGTGAGAATATACAATCCACAAGAAAAGAAACTTGACCCGAGGACAATTAGTGCTTTCTTTATTGGATATGCACAATCTTCTAAGGGTTATAGGTTTTATTGTCCATCACATACTACTAGGATAGTGGAATCAAGGAATGCTAAGTTTCTTGAAGATGACTTGATTAGTGGGAGAGATCGATTTAAGAACTTAGTTCCTACTTTTGATCATATCGACTCTCACCCTTCTACGTCATCTAATGGAGTTGTACTTATACGCAGTGTTCCTTCATTAACACCCGCGGTTATACAACCCACCATTGACATTCCACAAGTTGCTGAAACTCAACAATTTCAGGATTTACAGCAAGTTCCTGAACCGATACAGACTGAACCAATTCAAGAACTACCCTTAGTTCCTGAAGAGGTAGTTGCCCCGCAACCTTCTCAAGGTATCGGTGGTTCAACATTAAGACGGTCTACTCGGATAAGACGTTCAGCATTACCTAGTTATTATGAATCGTATCTACAAGAATCTGACATTGGAGCTGAAAATGATCCTGAAACTTTTTCACAAGCCACGAATTGTGAACATTCTGATTTGTGGTTAGAAGCCATGAAAGATGAAATGAATTCCATGAAGAGTAATGGAGTTTGGGATCTTGTTGAGTTACCTAATGGGGCCAAGGCTATTTCTTGTAAATGGGTTTTTAAAACCAAAAGAGATTCATTAGGTAACATTGAAAGATACAAGGCCAGACTCGTTGCTAAGGGATTTACTCAAAAAGAAGGAATCGATTACAAGGAGACTTTTTCTCCTGTATCAAAGAAAGATTCTCTTCGAATTATCTTGGCTTTAGTTGCACATTTTAATCTTGAATTGCAACAAATGGATGTGAAAACTGCCTTTCTTAATGGTGATCTAGAAGAGGAAGTTTACATGAAACAACCTGAAGGATTCTCTTCTAAAGATGGTGAAAATTTAGTATGCAAGCTTAAGAAATCCATATATGGCTTAAAACAAGCCTCCCGCCAATGGTACATTAAGTTCGATGGGGTTATTTCTTCATTTGGTTTTGTTGAGAATCCCTCTGATCATTGTATATACCATAAGGTGAGTGGGAGCAAAATTTGTTTTCTAGTTTTATACGTGGATGATATCTTGCTTGCCGCTAATGATATGGGGATGCTTCGTGACGTGAAACAATTCCTTTCTAAGAACTTTGATATGAAGGACATGGGTAATGCATCTTATGTCATTGGCATAAAGATTCATAGGGATAGATCCCGGGGCATACTGGGTCTATCGCAAGAAACCTATATAAACAAAGTTTTAGAAAGATTTCAGATGAAAAATTGTTCACCAAATGTTGCTCCAATAGCAAAAGGAGATAAATTCAATATGGATCAATGCCCTAAGAGTGACCTGGAGAAAGAATCCATGGAGACTATTCCATATGCTGAAGCAGTTGGGTGCCTTGGATACATTCAAGTATGTACGAGACCAGACATTGCTTTTGCTGTTGGAATGCTAGGACGATATTTGCATAATCCAGGTATGGACCACTGGAGAGCTGTAAAAAGAGTTTTAAGGTACCTCAAAGGTACTAAAGATTACAAGCTTGGATTTAGGCAGACAGATAACTTGGATGTTATTGGATATTCTGATGCGGACTTTGCTGGCTGTGTTGATTCTCGAAAATCGACTTCTGGGTACGTGTTTATCATGGCTGGTGGGGCTATCTCATGGAGAAGTGTTAAACAATCTTTAATAACTACTTCTACTATGGAAGCCGAGTTCGTTTCTTGTTTCGAAGCTACTTCGCAAGGTGTGTGGCTTAAGAATTTCATCTCTGGGCTTAGAATTATGGATTCTATATCTAAGCCGTTAAAAATCTATTGTGACAACTCAGCTGCAGTCTTCCTAACTAAGAACGACAAAAGTGGGAGTCGAAGCAAACACATCGACATCAAGTTCTTAGCTATTAGGGAGCGTGTTAAAAGAGAAATTGTGGTCATTGAGCACATTAGTACTGAGTTGATGATAGCAGATCCCTTGACTAAAGGCATGCCTCCATTTAAATTCAAGGATCTTGTTGAAAAGATGGGACTTTCGCCCAATTTGTAATTTGTATACATTCAGTTTTAATGAAATTCTTTTGCATTCAGAAATTTTCTCATTTTTGTGTACACTTTAAATTCATTGAGAAAATATTTAGGTTGGATTTGAAATAAACATATGGTTTATTTTCATTAAGTTTTTCTTGTTTCCTAATTAAGTACTTGAAAGCAGTTTGCATTTGATCATAATGGATATTACTCGCACTAATGAAAACATATCATTATGGTTGGTGTTATTCTATTCTTTAAGTTTAATGTTTGCACCAAGTGGGAGAATGAAAGGTTTTGTCTAATAAGGAGATGAAAGGTTTTGTCCAATAAAAGTCCAAACCTGTCATTTTCATTTGGGAGACAAACCATTTGTGGTACAAACAACTGTAGGAAGACATTTGGGATTTCTGCTGCATTGATGGTCTGCAGCTATTTAAGGACCTCAACCTCTCACTGCTCAAACATTCAGTCTCATACACCATCCAGAGAGTATAGAGTAAAAGTGAGGGAAAAATACAGTTCACTCAAGCAAAGGCAGCACTCAGCACAGTTCATTCAGGCAACAACAAACACCAACTATGGCTGGAGGTTAGATCCTATATTATTCAGTTTTAATCTTACATTTATTATTTGATGTTTTTGAATTGATCTGAAATTAAAATGAACGGTCTTGAGTTCATATATTTTTCTGTCAAAGCCCTCCTATTTCAGAATCGGAGGGAGAGGCTTTGAAGACGAACATCAGCAGTTACGACGAAGGTATACATTTTCATATTTACAATTTAAAAACACATATATATATACAGACGTGAGTGTGCATGTCTCTGTTTGTGTGTATATTTATTTATACAATATAACTTAAACTATATCTTTCAACTACACATATTAATATTACATATTTACATTCTTTTTATTTAACAATGCTAATATCATATTCTGTCGTTCTTATTTCCAATGATATGAGCTGTTTCTCAACAGTTTCATACTGATGCCTCATTGGTTTGACATTGTAACATTTCTCAGGCAATTGGTTTATTGATAGGCATGGAATATGTTCCACTCGAAAAACAATCCGAGTATCTCTGCTTTGCTTACTCCTCTTTGCCGGCAGGTCAAGTTTTAAATTACCTATATAATGCCTTGTCTTGCATCAGAATGTCTCCTTTTGTTTGTTTATCTAGTATTTTTATATTCTTGATTATGTACAGATAGAGTAGGTGGAGGTGGAGGGGAGGTATATATTTCTGGTTGCATATTCTCTAATTGGTTATTCATTTTTTAGATTTTGCTAGTACACGTGTGAGCTTTTTAATAGTCTTGGCAACATTGACACTGCAGATTCTTGGCCAAGATATTGTCTCCCTAAAGGCTGTGAATGCATAATTTATAGTAACCATATTAAGATTTTTTTAACTGAAAAGTAGAAGTAAAATCTAGTGCCTAGTGCGTCCATGTTTGATAATATTCTTGAATATATATATTCTCTCCTATAAATATATTTATTCTTATTTACATGCTACCTTTGGATTTTACCTTGCCTTTCACTCAAAGAAAGTTTAAATGACATTTGAATGTTGGAATCTGTGAGCTTCCATTTCGTCCTATCAGCTCTGAAGTTAGTGGAGGAGTTGGTGGAACGTAAGCTTCTGAGCCTGTAATTTCTATAAGATTTTATGTAGCTTCATGCGCCTGTGATCTTTCAACCCTATGCTTGTGACTGATATGTTTACTTCCTTTGCTTGATACAGGCTACAGAAGTTCTACTTCTGCAGTTCTTCCATTTAGATAGCAGGTTTGTTTTTCATTTGTGTTTGGAAAGAAAGGTATATACATGGGAGAAATGGTAGACTGTGTTTTGGAATAATCAAAGCATAGGACCATTTGTTTTGTCTAAGTTACATAACAAGCCCTTGCTTGTGAATAAAATTCTCATTAGCTCTATTGGATTTGATTGGTAAACACTTCCTTGCACTTATTTATTTATTACGGAGTATTATTTTTTAAAAGTGCTTCCTTAAGTTGAAAGGCTAACTTAGCATCAATGGTGGTTCATCCCATAATTCTTGGTTGTACAGTACTCCTATGATATTGTTAAATTTGAGTTAAGTAGTTGCCCTGATTTGACTTTTGATCAACTTAACCACATTGGATTCTTATGCAATGTCAAAACCTTAAATCTGTATGTTGAGATATAGCCACATAAAAGCAGTGGGAGTGCAGAACAGAGTCCATTGAATTTCTTTGAAACTTAATAGGTTTTCCAATTCACTGGAAAATGATATTTGTTTGTGAATTCAGTTAATGTTTGAGTGAGTAGATACAGTTGCCTTACTGCAGTTATTTTAATCTAAATTCTGGTGCTGAATGGAAGCACCTGGTCATGGATTTAGTTTTTTCCTCATGAATATCTTTGTTTTGACAAGCAATTTTGAGAAATTGTGTGTTTGTATTGGTAGTATTATCTATTAAAATTCCCCACTGAGGTTCCCCTCCTGTATATTCTTTTCTCTTGGAAATAGTGTAATTTTGCCTTTTTTCTAATAGTGCTAATACATAATAATTCATAAGTTCATATTCAGAAATTAAATGGCTTTGCTTACAGTAAAGTAAATCTAAATTCAAGTTAAATATTGCTACTAGGATGCAGTTACGGTCCATCACTACTTTTCTACAATGTAGCATTGCTGTAAACACACTAATTATATGCTTACTCTTGAAGTTGAGATACATTAGTTGATACATTACTGTCGCAATCTTGTGTTGCTTTCGTAACAGGTGGAGCTGGCTGCTCTTCTGCATGATATAAGGTATTAGAATTTTTTTTCTTGTAAATATAATAATTCATTTGATGATTATCACTTTCATGTCAATTGTTTGCTTACTGTTTTTATGAAGTGGTGTATTACTTTTTTTTATGAAATGCACTATAAAAGAGATTTGTCAGTTGATACGGTTTTCTTGTGGCTATTTGGTGTTTTTCATTTCATTTTATGGAACTACTCATCTCTCCTGTTCGTCTGTGTCTGAAATGTATCAATGTTGGTTCAGTGTCTCATCCATATGGATTAAAAGGAGAGCTTAGCTTGGATAGGACTACTTGCTGCTGTGCATGGGGATTGGAGGAATCCCAAAAAAATTGTATTATTATCAAATTAATTTTTTTTTTATCAAAATAGCCAACATATACATTACTATGGCTATTTGTTAGCTATAATTAGTTTATTGTCATTAGGCTTTATAAAGTTGTGAAACATTTCATTTTGGTAGTGATGATGAAGTCTTAATATATTGATGAGTTTACTTTGATTGCATTATTGTTAAAATTATAAATTGTACTAATAAAATGTCTATAGTTATAGTATAATGTTGATGATCAAAAAATATATTACAAAAATTAATATTTAATGAGCAAAAACAATGTATACTAATTAAAATTAGAAAAAATAATATTTGACAATAAAATATACTCCGTAACATTTAGTGACCGGTAAAACCTATATAATGAGAGATAATTTTGCTACTAGTAATTTTAATGACGGGATTTTCCATCACTAAAAAATATATGAGGGGAGATTATGTTAATGAATAGTTGTATTAGTGACGAGATTTGTTGTCACAAAAAGAACATTTTAGTGACGGTAAATATACTATCATTATATGTTAATTAATGACGGTATCACATCCCGTCATTAATTACTTTTATCCTCGGAGGATATAACGACGGGTCGTGACGGTAAATTTCCCGTCATTAAAAGTCTTTTATGATGGTTTTTGAACTTTTAACGACGGTTTTACTTGTCACGAATGGACAATTTTCTTGTAGTGGATGTTGCTGTGAGTTCTACGGCGGCCGCTCCCGTGTCGTCGCTCTCTTCTGCTCAACACTACATTAGCATCAAACTCAACCACCGCAATTTTTTGTTTTGGCGTACTCAGGTCCTCCCGTTCCTTCGTGGGCATGATCTTATTGATCTCGTTGATGGTTCGTGCCCCTGCCCGGTTGAGTATCTTACTGCCGTCTCCGACGCTGCTTCGTTCGATGCTGCTCCTCGCCTCAAGAATCCGGCCTACGTTGCGTGGTCTCGCCGTGATCAATCGCTGCTGTCTCTCCTCATCTCTTCTTTGTCTGAAGAAGTTCTCTCCATAGCCGCCGGCTGTCGGACGTCGAAGGAGCTGTGGGATGCCATCGAGCAGTCCCTTGCTTCTACCTCTCATTCCCGACAACTTCACTTGCTTAGCCAACTTCATGGTCTCCGGCAAGGCGACTCGTCGACGGCGGAATATCTCGGGCGTGCACGGCTCATAGTTGAGGACCTTGCTCTTGCCGGTCGGAAGGTTTCGTGGTCTTCGATCGGAGTTCCGTGGTGTTACTGCTTCCTTGGCCGTTCGGGGACGTCCGGTGACTCTCATCGAGCTTGCGGATTTGTTGGGTGCTCAAGACTTCATTGCCGGCGATGATTATGCTCTGCCTGGAGGTGCTGCACTGGCGGCCTTTGCTGCTCAGGGTGGCCGGCAGCGTGGTCGAGGTGGAGGACGTGCGGCTGGTAGTTTCTCCTCTGGTCGCACTGGTTCCGCTCCTGGTCGTGGTCGCGGAGGCTCTCAATGGCGTGGCAGAGATTTTGGACGCCAGCAACGAGGCGGTGGCCGAGGATCCCAAATACAGTGTCAAATTTGTGGATCTTTTGGTCATTCTACCTTAGCTTGTTATAAATTGCCTTATGCTGTTTCTCCGCAGGCTAATTTTGTTCAGCAAGGTGATCCTGTGTCGACTAATGTGGCTGCTCATACTTGGTTACCTGACACAGGTGCGACGCATCATGCCACGCCTGATATAGCGGCCCTCTCTAGTTCTGAGGATTACATTGGTAGCGACTCCCTTCGTGTTGGTGACGGTACGCATTTACATATTAGTAATGTGGGTCATGCATCTATATCTACACCCTCTAGGTCTCTTGATTTGTCTCATATATTGCATGTTCCTCGTCTTTCTGTGTCTTTATTGTCTGTTCAGCGGTTTGCTTTAGATAATCAGGTCTTTTTTGAGTTTCACCCTTCCTTCTTTGTTCTAAAGGATATTCGGACCAAGGAAATACTTTTACGGGGCAATAGTTTCGGAGGGCTCTACACCTTGCCGGTTCCTACTGGTTCTCCTTTAGCTTTCCTTTCCGCACGTGCTTCGGTCTCTACGTGGCATGATCGTTTGGGTCATCCACACCAACGTGTCCTTAATAGAGTCTTACAGTCCTGTTCTGTTAGTGAGTCAAATAAAACTGTTTCTACTTTATGTTCTACGTGTCAATTGGGTAAATCTGCGCGTTTCCCATTGCCACGTGTTGAGTCTGTTAGTTCGAATGTGCTTGATTTAGTTTACATAGACATTTGGGGCCCTGCTCCTGTACTTTCTTCTGAAGGTTATCGTTATTTCATATTATTTGTGGATGATTTCTCTCGATACACTTGGTATTATCCTATGAAATTAATGTCTGATATATATTATGTCTTCGATCGTTTTCTCTCTTTGGTTGAACGCTCTTTTAATTGTAAAATCAAGGCTGTTCAATCTGATTTAGGGGCCGAGTATAAGAAGTTGCATTCTGTTTTCGTTCAGCTTGGTATTAATCACAGACAGTCTTGTGCCTACACGCACGAACATAATGGCCGTGTGGAACGTAAGCACAGGCATGTGGTTGAAACCGGGCTCGCGCTTATGGCTCGTGCCTCTGTGCCGTCTCGTTTTTGGCATTTTGCGTTTGAGTCTGCTGTTTTTCTTATTAACAAAATGCCCTCCTACACTCTTCGTAATTCCAATCCTCATGTCTTGGTGCATAAGTCTCCACCCTCGTATTCCTTTCTTCGTGTGTTCGGTTGTTTGTGCTATCCGTGTTTACGGCCCTACAATTGTCATAAGATGTCCTATAGGTCATCTCCTTGTGTTTTCTAGGCTATCCTGACTCCTTTCGGGGCTATAGGTGTATGGACCTGCGTACTAATAAGGTATTTGTGTGTCGCCATGTTCGGTTTGATGAGGGAGTTTTTCCTTTTAGTGCTAAGTTTGTTTTGCAGGCTCCTCCGGATTCTGTTGCTCGTCCATGGGTTGAATCCGTTCTCTGCCCAGTGGCTGATCTGTCTGTGTTGGCCCCCTCACCTCCTGTTGTTGTGGCTAAGAAACGGCCTTGTGGTCGGCCTTGTGGTCGGCCTCATGGTCGTACTACCCGTCCTACAGAGCGGTCTCATTCCATGGCCACCAGGAGTCGGTCAGTTGCTCCTGCTGCAGGTTTGACTGTGCAAGTCTCTTCTGCTGATCCTACATGCTACACTTAGGCGGTCAAGCACTCTGAATGGCGGGAGGCCATGGATCAGGAGTTCAATGCATTGCTGCAGAATCATACATGGTGTTTGGTTCCCTCTACTCCTTCTATGAACATCATTGGCTGTAAGTGGGTATTTCGCACGAAAAGGAAGGCTGATGGGTCTATTGAGAGGTACAAGGCCAGACTAGTGGCTAAGGGGTTTAATTAAGTTCCGGGCCAAGATTTCTTTGACACATTCAGCCCGGTGGTTAAGCCTACTACGGTCAGATTACTACTTTCTCTTGCTCTTTCCTCAGGTTGGCTGGTCAGGCAGTTGGATGTACACAATGCGTTTCTCAATGGTAACTTAGCTGAGACGGTTTACATGCATCAACTTCCGGGGTATGTTGATTCTCAGCATCCTGATCATGTTTGTTTGCTGAAGTGGTCACTGTATGGCTTGAAGCAGGCTCCCCGTGCTTGGTTCACTCGGTTACACACTTTTCTATTGTCTGTTGGGTTTAAAACATCTAAGACTGATGTTTCGTTGTTTAATTATTCTCATGGCTCGGCTGCTGTTTATCTGCTTGTTTATGTAGATGATATTCTTGTTATGAGTAATGATCAGCCTGCGTTGGATACTCTGCTCTTTAAGCTCTCTAGTGCTTTCAAGATTAGAGATCTTGGGGAGCCTGGTTTTTTCCTTGGGATTGAAACAGTCAAATGTGCTGATGGTGTGCTGCTTTCCCAACGTAGATATATGATTGATATACTAAAACGAGCTGGTATGACAGACTGCAAGCCTGTAGCTACTCCCATTGCCACCTCACGGCTTCCATCTGCTTGTACAGACCCGTATGCTGATCCCACGCAATACAGGAGCATTGCAGGTGCGTTGCAGTACGTACTTGACTGTCACAAGGCCTGATTTATCCTATGCAGTTAACCTCCTTTGTCAGCACATGCATGCCCCCACCACTGCATACTGGGAGCACCTGAAACGTGTTCTGAGATATGTCAAGGGCACTCTGTCTTTGGGTCTGCGTTTGAGGAAGTCCAGCTCGAGTGAGCTTCATGCGTTCTTGGATTCTGATTGGGCTGGCTGTCCTACGAATAGAAAGTCCACCAGTGGGCATGCTGTTTTTCTTGGGACTAATCTCGTTTCCTGGGTGTGTAAGAAGCAGAAAACTATTGCTAGGTCCTCCACTGAAGCCGAGTACAAGGCTCTCGCAGATGTGTGTGCTGAAGTTCTGTGGATCCTTTCTTTGTTACGAGAAATCGGAATTTCCTCTCTGCCAGTGCCTAAGCTGTGGTGTGACAATCTTGGTGCTACCTATATGTGCGCTAATCCTATCTTTCATGCCCGCACGAAGCATGTTGAGATCGATTATCATTTTGTGCGGGACAGAGTACCAGCAGGAGATATTCAGGTGAATTTTATTTCCACCAAGGATTAGCTAGCAGACATCTTCACCAAGCCACTTGCGGGTCCCAGGTTTTGTTTCTTGAGAGACAAGCTGCAGGTTACTTCCGTACCCTCAACTTGAGGGGGAGTATTGGGGCTCTACATATTAGAGTTGTACTATGAGTCTTACTTCTAGTGTGCTTATGACTCACCTCTTATATATACTCTTGTAACCTGTACAGTTATAGTTGACGTACATAAATACAAACATAACAGTTCTCATCCCCAGTTCCCCACATTATTTTTGGGAAAACTCAAATCATTTTTTGACTAAACAAGCACTAATTTGGAAAACGCTAAATAGAAATGCATTGTTTTTGGATAAATATGTATGATTTTTACATGCATTAATTTAGACAAAATACGGATGATCCAAACACGTATTGTTTTAGTCAAAATATACATCATTTGGCCTACATAAGTGTACGATATATAAAAGGACTAAATATTATGTATGATTTTTACGTGCATTAATTTAGACAAGATACGTATGATCCAAACACGTATTGTTTTAGTCAAAATATACATCATTTGGCCTACATAAGTGTGCAAAGTTTAAAATGACTAAATATTCATCATTTTGGTATAAGTACGCATGACTTATTTATTCAATCTAATATCCATCCATTTGTTTTCATAAATGAACTGTCAAGGTCTTTTTTTTTTTAATTGCAGGTACCATTCTTATTGGATCTCAATCCAATACATACAATATACACACAATCCGAAAGTGGTTTCTCTATGATACCATTAGAGCAAGCATGGCTATTGAGGTGTATATAAATCCCAATTCTTGACATAGAAGTACTTGATAAAAGTTCAATTTTAATCATTTGATGATATTATTATCTTTAAAAAATTCATAAGAAAATACATGTTTATTTTCAAAAAACATATATATATATATATATATATATATATATAT
>NC_044930.1:15294287-15308844 GCF_003576645.1 Ipomoea triloba | reverse complement strand
GTAGACTATGATATATAAATATATAAACTCTATATATTCCTTTCATAGATAAATCATATATATAAAGTACTGTATGGAAATAGGGATATATATAGTCTAACGTGTGGATGTATATATGTATTATATTCATATATAACTTTATATATGAAAGTAGTATATATATTTTATGAGAGTAGCATGTCTATATAATATATATGTAATATCTTTTCCTTTATTATTTCTGAATCAAAATTATTATGATTGGCAGTTACCTAAGTTTTAATTCTAAATAAGTTATTCTTTATTTTATATAAGTCATGTATTTATGAGGATGAAATAATTTTGCCTTTTCCTTCTTCTTCCCTTAGCCGAGACCATCATCTTTAAAAAAAAAAAATCTTCTTTCTACTTGATACACATTGCCGTTCAGTAAAAATATATATATATATATAAAACTTCCATCCTCCTTATTCAAACATTCCTCAAAAGGTTGAAGTAATCCTACAAGTCTAGTAAGTTATCTATTTTAATTGTTTTCATTTTGGGTAGTTTAGTTGTAGGATTTTGGTTGAGAATGTATGTTTATGTGTATGTTGTTTCTCTTGTATTTTTATTTGGTTGGATGATGGTGATGGGTGATAGAAGGGGAGCGCGTGAGCAACTGAAGGTTTAGAGGAATTTCGAAGAAATAAGCATTTACGGTATGTTTTTATGTCCACTAAAGATGATTTTTACCTCGTATTTGAAATTGTGAAAAAAATATGATTTAGATGGATTCTCCTTGAAAGTTGTGATAGAAATGTATTTTATTGGTGAATGATGTGATGTATATGATTCATTGTGTATATTATTTATATATCTATACGTATAGTTAAATTATATGTATTGATTTTCAAAACTATCTTTATGTATACTAGTAGTATGCTGTATGCATGACCAAATGATATTTATCTTAAAAAAAATAATATTAAATGTAGATATTATCTATTTAGTATGTGCCGTATATATATATATATATATATATATATATATATATATATATATATATATATATATATATATATATATATATATATATATATATATATATATATATATATATATATATATATATATATATATATATATATGTATAATTTTTTTTAATAGAATTATATATAATATATAGACGTACGTAATTATATATACATGTACCTACCTATTTAAATATGAATGTGAACCTATCTAATTGTCTTATATATATATATATATATATATACACGCATATATAAGCTAATTGACGTAGGAATATATATAGTGTTATTTTTTTTAGATTTCTATTGTTCATAGATGATACTGGCAACGTATATATATACTAGATTCGTGACTTGTTAATTTATAAGTGAGTGTATATATGTGTGCATTTTTTTTGAGTATATTTAATTATGTACTATCAAATGTCAAAGGTGTATTTCACAATGGTTGATTGGTAAATTTAATTGAGATATGAATTATCAATATTTTTCTAATTTGCGAATTTGGAAATAAGTGTATTTAAATATTTGATTTTGGACAATTGAGTTTTGAGCCGAAGGGTTAAAATGTTTTGGTGGTTAAATATATATACATGAAAAGAAAATTTTATGAAGAAAGTCTTATGGAAGATATGAATTGTTCCCTTCGTGGGATATGGAGTGTTCCCTTCGTGGGATATGGATTGTTCCCTTCGTGGGATATGGATTGTTCCCTTCGCGGGATATGGATTATTCCCTTTACGGGATATTGATTGTTCCCTTTATGGGATATTGTTCTTCCATAAGCGTATTTAATTAATTAATTAATTTATTTATTCTTTTATAAGTGGATTATATTTTATGATAAGAATATATATGTGGTTTTCGAAATGGTCGAAAGATTAAATGTTAGTGGTTAATGTTTTAAAAAATTAATTGAGTAAATCTTTATTCTTGGGTGTTTGCTTTACGGGGTGGAGTAGTTTCTTANGACCATTTTGGGAGTTCATCATTTTATTTGAGTTGTGGTGGTTTAGCCTTACATCTTGGTATAGTTAGTTTAGGTGTGGCGGTAACACCCTTTGGTTCATGAGTACATTAAACAATTTATTTTCATATGTTGGAATGTGACTAGTTTCTAAATAAAGGTGTTGCCTATTTCGGCTTTCTAATTTTGGAAGGTTTCCATATTTAAAAGTGCTATAAATAGTAACTTTTGAGAACATAAAAATTGGGGTGTTACAAGTTGGTATCAAAGCCTAGGTTATGATTGGGCCTAGAATATGAATTATAGACCTAAGGTTGTGATTAGAACCTAAGTTTGAAACTGCACAGTGAGATTGTGAGATTTATTTCTTTAAAGTATTTATTTGATGTTTTGTATATGGATAGCTATGTATTGTTTGGGGAGTTACAAGTTGGCACCCCGAGGGTGTGCATCTTTCAGGTATGTCATTTCATGTTTTGCAATGGTGGAGTATGTGAATATGTGCATAAGTGCTTCCCTTGTAATTTGCTGTATGTAAATGTAAGGTAGGATTACCCTGAAGATATTAGTACTTTCTCTGTAGAGAATTGCAATGCCTCCTAGAAGGAATGTTGAGAATCAGGGTGGCCAGGCAGGCAATGTTCCCACCAATGCCGAATTAGCCCAGACTGTGCAGCAGCTGGCCCAGTTAACACAGGCTTTGCTCCAAAACAACCAGGGAAATGGAAATGATATGGCTAAAATTGTGGCGGAACGAAACCCTCCTACCTTCTTGGGGCAAGAAGACCCTCTTGTGTTAGAAGATTGGGTGCGGGCATTCGATAAGCTATACGATGCCGTCAATTGCCCAACAGACCGACGAGTAGACATAGCAGTTTATTATCTGCAGCAGCAGGCAGATCTATAGTGGGCTGCTGTTGGTCCAGCACTACGACAACGACCTGATTTTGGTTGTGAAGCATTCAAAGACGCTATGAGAGAGAAGTTTTATCCTGAGCACATTAGGGTGGCAAAGTACGATGAGTTTCTGCACCTGCGACAGGGAAATAGAACAGTTCAGGAGTATTACTTAGAGTTTATCAATTTAGCTAGATTTGCCCCCACCTTAGTTTCCGATGAACCTGGCAAGGCAAGCAAGTTCATACGGGGACTCAACTTCGAGACTCAAAAGGGGTTGAGCATGTTCAATTGTCAGACATTGGAGGATGCATATAATAGGGCAGCCCACCATTGTCGAGTCCAGCAGATCCAGAGGGAGATTAATGGGAATAACAAAAGAAGAAATGAGGAGAATCATCAACAGGGGGAGAAGAAGCCCAAGTTTTCCCACTCAGGACAGAATAGGAATTTCCAAGGGACCAAGTTTTCCCACTCAGGACAGAATAGGAATTTCCAAGGGAGAAATGGACACAGAAATGGTCGTGGATACCCAGTGCAGGGATCGGCACAGAAGAATCAGAGGACATACAGGCATTTCCACTACAAGAAATGCGGGAAGGACCACCCATACAGGCATTTCCACTACAAGAAATGCGGGAAGGACCACCCAGGAGCGGATTGTCAAGGGAACCTGGTGAAGTGCTACACTTGCAATGCGATGGGGCACCGTTCCTTTGAGTGTTATATGAATAGGGAAGGAAACCCACAGAGTCAGAATAGGAACGAAGGCAACAACGGTAACAAGTCAAACTTAAGGAACAATGGCAACAATCAGAACAACAACAATAGGAACAATGGAAATAACCAAACTCAGAACAATAGCAACAGGATTAACAGTCAAGGATGCATCTACGTGATGAACAGGGTTCAGGCGGAAGCTGGTGACGTGGTTACAGGTATTTTCTCTGCTAAATCTACACCTGTGTATGTCTTATTTGACTCGGGTGCTACGAATTCTTTTGTATCCACCACCTATGCTAGGAAAGTAGGTTGGGAACCAACCTCTGAAGTAAGAATAGCTGTAAAGACCCCAACGGGTAGTGTGGTAGCTTGTAGGTATCTGCATAAGGATGTACCTATAAAAATAAATAGCATAGACTTCCTAGCAAACTTGATAGAGTTCGAGTTGAAAGACATTGATGTAGTGTTGGGGATGGATTGGCTGGGCAAATATAAAGCCAAGATAATATGTGCTGAGCAGAAGGTGATACTACGGAGCCTTGAAGGTAAGTATGTGGCGTACAAAGGAGCTACCAATCGACCAGGGATAAAACTTGTTTCAGCTATGGAAATCGTGAAGCATGTGGTGAATGGCCAAGAAGCCTACCTGTGCATGGTGAAAGATCTTAATGCCCTAGAAGACGCAATTGAACAAATACCAATGGTGAAGGAGTTCCCTGATGTCTTTCCAGAGGAGATACCAGGCATGCCGCCCGAAAGAGAAGTAGAGTTCACCATTGATTTGATGCTAGGGACAACACCTATCTCTAAGACACCTTAAAGGATGGCACCAAAAGAGATGCAAGAACTAAAGGAGCAAC
Source organism: Ipomoea triloba (assembly GCF_003576645.1). Lineage (NCBI taxonomy): Eukaryota > Viridiplantae > Streptophyta > Magnoliopsida > Solanales > Convolvulaceae > Ipomoea > Ipomoea triloba. Next base: position 15,304,405 of record NC_044930.1, on the reverse strand, counting down.
TCCAAGATCTAGTAGACAAAGGTTACATCAGACCTAGTGTATCTCCGTGGGGCGCTCCAGTGTTGTTCGTGAAGAAGAAAGATGGTGGTCTTAGACTCTGTATTGACTATCGAGAATTGAACCAAGTAACAGTCAAGAATATATATCCTTTACCTCGGATCGATGATCTCTTTGATCAATTGAAGGGGGTGGAACGTTTTCCAAGATTGATCTAAGGTCTGGCTATCATCAATTGAAGGTAGCAGAAAAAGACAAAGCCAAGACAGCCTTCCGAACACGATATGGACATTACGAATTCACAGTTATGCCTTTCGGACTAACTAATGCACCAGCTGTCTTTATGGACCTAATGAATCNCATTTCCACTACAAGAAATGCGGGAAGGACCACCCAGGAGCGGATTGTCAAGGGAACCTGGTGAAGTGCTACACTTGCAATGCGATGGGGCACCGTTCCTTTGAGTGTTATATGAATAGGGAAGGAAACCCACAGAGTCAGAATAGGAACGAAGGCAACAACGGTAACAAGTCAAACTTAAGGAACAATGGCAACAATCAGAACAACAACAATAGGAACAATGGAAATAACCAAACTCAGAACAATAGCAACAGGATTAACAGTCAAGGATGCATCTACGTGATGAACAGGGTTCAGGCGGAAGCTGGTGACGTGGTTACAGGTATTTTCTCTGCTAAATCTACACCTGTGTATGTCTTATTTGACTCGGGTGCTACGAATTCTTTTGTATCCACCACCTATGCTAGGAAAGTAGGTTGGGAACCAACCTCTGAAGTAAGAATAGCTGTAAAGACCCCAACGGGTAGTGTGGTAGCTTGTAGGTATCTGCATAAGGATGTACCTATAAAAATAAATAGCATAGACTTCCTAGCAAACTTGATAGAGTTCGAGTTGAAAGACATTGATGTAGTGTTGGGGATGGATTGGCTGGGCAAATATAAAGCCAAGATAATATGTGCTGAGCAGAAGGTGATACTACGGAGCCTTGAAGGTAAGTATGTGGCGTACAAAGGAGCTACCAATCGACCAGGGATAAAACTTGTTTCAGCTATGGAAATCGTGAAGCATGTGGTGAATGGCCAAGAAGCCTACCTGTGCATGGTGAAAGATCTTAATGCCCTAGAAGACGCAATTGAACAAATACCAATGGTGAAGGAGTTCCCTGATGTCTTTCCAGAGGAGATACCAGGCATGCCGCCCGAAAGAGAAGTAGAGTTCACCATTGATTTGATGCTAGGGACAACACCTATCTCTAAGACACCTTAAAGGATGGCACCAAAAGAGATGCAAGAACTAAAGGAGCAACTCCAAGATCTAGTAGACAAAGGTTACATCAGACCTAGTGTATCTCCGTGGGGCGCTCCAGTGTTGTTCGTGAAGAAGAAAGATGGTGGTCTTAGACTCTGTATTGACTATCGAGAATTGAACCAAGTAACAGTCAAGAATATATATCCTTTACCTCGGATCGATGATCTCTTTGATCAATTGAAGGGGGTGGAACGTTTTCCAAGATTGATCTAAGGTCTGGCTATCATCAATTGAAGGTAGCAGAAAAAGACAAAGCCAAGACAGCCTTCCGAACACGATATGGACATTACGAATTCACAGTTATGCCTTTCGGACTAACTAATGCACCAGCTGTCTTTATGGACCTAATGTTCGGACTAACTAATGCACCAGCTGTCTTTATGGACCTAATGAATCGTGTTTTTCGACCATATGCTGTCTTTATGGACCTAATGAATCGTGTTTTTCGACCATATTTGGATGATTTTGTAGTTGTCTTCATCGACGACATCTTGATTTATTCAAAGACCCCAGGGGAACACGAAGATCATCTGAGAACTGTGTTGCAAATTCTACGGGAAAACAAGTTCTACGCAAAGTTATCAAAGTGTGAGTTCTGGCAGGATAAGATAGCATTCTTAGGGCACGTGATTACTAAAGAAGGAGTAACAGTGGATCCCACTAAGATTCAAGCAGTAATGGATTGGCCAACACCAACCACAGTGACTGAGGTCCGAAGTTTCTTAGGACTAGCTGGCTACTACAGGAGGTTTGTGCGAGATTTCTCCAAGATTGCTAGACCAATGACAAACCTCATGAAGAAAACTACCAAGTTTGTGTGGGATGGGAATTGCGAAGAAGCTTTTCAAGAGCTGAAGAGGAGATTGACTTCTGCACCAGTATTGACTTTGCCATCAGGAACAGAAGGATTCGAGATCTATAGTGATGCATCTAAGAAGGGATTGGGTTGTGTACTAATGCAAAACGGAAAAGTGGTAGCTTATGCATCAAGACAGCTTAGGACTCATGAAGTCAATTACCCTACCCATGATATGGAACTAGCTGCAGTGGTTTTCGCTTTGAAGATTTGGCGCCATTACTTGTATGGTGTACAGTGCAAGATATTCACCGACCATAAGAGTTTGAAATATATCTTCACTCAGAGGGAGTTGAACATGCGACAGAGGAGGTGGCTCGAGCTGATAAAAGACTATGATTTGATCATACAATACCATGAAGGGAAAGCCAATGTAGTGGCAGATGCATTGAGCAGGAAATCAGAACATTCACTTAATGCAACATGGGTACTTCAAATGGAATTATGTGAGGATTTTCGGAAGCTCAACCTTGAGGTCAAAACTGAAGGAGAGGTGAAGTCGGAGATTGAGCTGTACAAATTGATGATTACACCATCAATTTATGAGGAAATCAAACAAAAGCAACCCGACGATGGTAAGTTGGATAAGATAAGGGCTGGAATGATCAATAACAAAAATGGACCTTTTGAATTGCATGAGGATGGAAGCATTCGATTTGTGGGACGGTGGTGTATTCCTGAAGCATGTGAAGAAGTTAAGAGACGAATTATGGATGAGGGTCATAACACCCCTTATTCAGTGCATCCTGGAGGTGACAAGTTGTACAAAGATCTCAAGAAACACTTTTGGTGGCCTCGAATGAAATGAGAAGTTGCTGAATTTGTAGCTCGATGTTTGAATTGCCAAAAGGTAAAGGATGAGAGAAGTAAACCAAAAGGGTTAGTTCAGTCACTGGAAGTCCCAAGGTGGAAGTGGGACTCATCTCAATGGATTTTGTAGGTGGGTTACCACTGACGAAAGCATGGAAAAACAAGGTATGGGTTATCGTGGATAGGCTTACAAAGACGACCAGATTTATAGCCATGAATGAGACTTGGTCTATAGAACAATTGGCAAAAGCATACATCAAGCAAGTTGTTAAGTATCATGGAGTACCGCAGGATATTATTTCCGATCGAGATTCAAGGTTCTTATCTCAATTTTGGAATGCAATACAGACTGCTTTAGGAACGAAATTGAAGATGAGTACTGCCTTTCATCAATCTACTGACGGACAGACAGAGAGGACTATCCAGACTTTGGAGGATATGTTGAGAGCTTGCATACTAGATTTCCAAGGATCGTGGGATGAGCATTTCGATCTCATTGAGTTCTCTTATAACAATAGTTATCACACCAGTATTAAGATGGCTCCTTACGAAGCATTGTATGGCCAGAAATGTAGAAGTCCATTGTGTTTGGGAGATATGGTGGATGCCGTGGTGTTAGGACCACAGTAAAGATATGAGGAACAACCTGTAAAGATATTGGATTTTAAAACTAGGGATACACGGAGGAAATCAATAAAGTTGGTAAAAGTGTTGTGGTCTAATCACTTGACTGAAGGAGCTACGTGGGAAGTAGAGGAAAAAGTGCGGCAGCGTTATCCTGCGTTGTTTGTTTCAGGTACTGACTCAAGTTACGAGGACGTAACTTTTCTTTAAGAATGGTAGATTTTAACACTCTATCTTTAGGCGTTATAGCAAAGAATTATAAGTTTTAGTTTTGACACGTATTTTAGGATGTAGAGTGCTTCGAGGGCGAAACATTCTTTAAGGAGGGTAGATTGTGATACCCGGTATTTTCCTTTCTTCTGTCCGACTTAAGAATTCTTTTCCATCTGTACTCTTTTAAGTCCTTTGGGTCCTAAATTCATTTGATTCCTTATAACCTCACTATTATTACTTTTTACCCTTGTATTATTATTATTATTATTATTATTATTATTATTATTATGTTTTCAACGTACATAATATATAAATATTGTTGGTACATATATATAGATATGTTATATGAATAGCTATTGAAATTTCAAGTAGAATATTTAGAGTAAATTAGGTATGTATATAATTTGTGTACGTAGGTTATAAGGATATATTTATTTAATATATATTAATAGTTGGGCATATATATATGTACAGGTAGACTATGATATATAAATATATAAACTCTATATATTCCTTCCATAGATAAATCATATATATAAAGTACTGTATGGAAATAGGGATATATATAGTCTAACGTGTGGATGTATATATGTATTATATTCATATATAACTTTATATATGAAAGTAGTATATATATTTTATGAGAGTAGCATGTCTATATAATATATATGTAATATCTTTTCCTTTATTATTTCTGAATCAAAATTATTATGATTGGCAGTTACCTAAGTTTTAATTCTAAATAAGTTATTCTTTATTTTATATAAGTCATGTATTTATGAGGATGAAATAATTTTGCCGTTTCCTTCTTCTTCCCTTAGCCGAGACCATCATCTTTAAAAAAAAAAATCTTCTTCCTTCTTGATACACATTGTCGTTCAGTAAAAAAATATATATATAAAACTTCCATCCTCCTTATTCAAACATTCCTCAAAAGGTTGAAGTAATCCTACAAGTCTAGTAAGTTATCTATTTTAATTGTTTTCATTTTGGGTAGTTTAGTTGTAGGATTTTGGTTGAGAATGTATGTTTATGTGTATGTTGTTTCTCTTGTATTTTTATTTGGTTGGATGATGGTGATGGGTGATAGAAGGGGAGCGCGTGAGCAACTGAAGGTTTAGAGGAATTTCGAAGAAATAAGCATTTACTGTTGGGTTTAAAACATCTAAGACTGATGTTTCGTTGTTTAATTATTCTCATGGCTCGGCTGCTGTTTATCTGCTTGTTTATGTAGATGATATTCTTGTTATGAGTAATGATCAGCCTGCGTTGGATACTCTGCTCTTTAAGCTCTCTAGTGCTTTCAAGATTAGAGATCTTGGGGAGCCTGGTTTTTTCCTTGGGATTGAAACAGTCAAATGTGCTGATGGTGTGCTGCTTTCCCAACGTAGATATATGATTGATATACTAAAACGAGCTGGTATGACAGACTGCAAGCCTGTAGCTACTCCCATTGCCACCTCACGGCTTCCATCTGCTTGTACAGACCCGTATGCTGATCCCACGCAATACAGGAGCATTGCAGGTGCGTTGCAGTACGTACTTGACTGTCACAAGGCCTGATTTATCCTATGCAGTTAACCTCCTTTGTCAGCACATGCATGCCCCCACCACTGCATACTGGGAGCACCTGAAACGTGTTCTGAGATATGTCAAGGGCACTCTGTCTTTGGGTCTGCGTTTGAGGAAGTCCAGCTCGAGTGAGCTTCATGCGTTCTTGGATTCTGATTGGGCTGGCTGTCCTACGAATAGAAAGTCCACCAGTGGGCATGCTGTTTTTCTTGGGACTAATCTCGTTTCCTGGGTGTGTAAGAAGCAGAAAACTATTGCTAGGTCCTCCACTGAAGCCGAGTACAAGGCTCTCGCAGATGTGTGTGCTGAAGTTCTGTGGATCCTTTCTTTGTTACGAGAAATCGGAATTTCCTCTCTGCCAGTGCCTAAGCTGTGGTGTGACAATCTTGGTGCTACCTATATGTGCGCTAATCCTATCTTTCATGCCCGCACGAAGCATGTTGAGATCGATTATCATTTTGTGCGGGACAGAGTACCAGCAGGAGATATTCAGGTGAATTTTATTTCCACCAAGGATTAGCTAGCAGACATCTTCACCAAGCCACTTGCGGGTCCCAGGTTTTGTTTCTTGAGAGACAAGCTGCAGGTTACTTCCGTACCCTCAACTTGAGGGGGAGTATTGGGGCTCTACATATTAGAGTTGTACTATGAGTCTTACTTCTAGTGTGCTTATGACTCACCTCTTATATATACTCTTGTAACCTGTACAGTTATAGTTGACGTACATAAATACAAACATAACAGTTCTCATCCCCAGTTCCCCACATTATTTTTGGGAAAACTCAAATCATTTTTTGACTAAACAAGCACTAATTTGGAAAACGCTAAATAGAAATGCATTGTTTTTGGATAAATATGTATGATTTTTACATGCATTAATTTAGACAAAATACGGATGATCCAAACACGTATTGTTTTAGTCAAAATATACATCATTTGGCCTACATAAGTGTACGATATATAAAAGGACTAAATATTATGTATGATTTTTACGTGCATTAATTTAGACAAGATACGTATGATCCAAACACGTATTGTTTTAGTCAAAATATACATCATTTGGCCTACATAAGTGTGCAAAGTTTAAAATGACTAAATATTCATCATTTTGGTATAAGTACGCATGACTTATTTATTCAATCTAATATCCATCCATTTGTTTTCATAAATGAACTGTCAAGGTCTTTTTTTTTTTAATTGCAGGTACCATTCTTATTGGATCTCAATCCAATACATACAATATACACACAATCCGAAAGTGGTTTCTCTATGATACCATTAGAGCAAGCATGGCTATTGAGGTGTATATAAATCCCAATTCTTGACATAGAAGTACTTGATAAAAGTTCAATTTTAATCATTTGATGATATTATTATCTTTAAAAAATTCATAAGAAAATACATGTTTATTTTCAAAAAACATATATATATATATATATATATATATATATATATTGAAAATATATAAATTAAATTTAATAAAACCTGTAGTCTTATTCTTTTGTTAAAATTGCGTAGGTCTCAAGATTTTTACAAGAGTACACTTCTTGCAAGTCAACCTCTTTCTACTATCTAGTAGAGATCGTTGGTTTAAACATAAGTTTGCTCACTTCTCTGAGTAGATGCCTTGGTTTGAGATTTCTTATTGTTCCTCACCAAAGTCTCAATCTAAATATTGCTTTGAAGCTTTGAACTCTCGCACTAGTTACTTAAAATTGCTTTATAGCTTTCTCATTTTTGTACTTGTATATTATCGTTTTCAAAAGACCAATAATTCATTCATTTCCATAGTGGTATTTATAGACACATTTGAATTTGCCCGTTGGAGGGAAATAAATTTAAACGTTTATTATCCCGCATGCATTGACCAGTGATTATTTGGTAGGTTGCTTTTGTTCAAATTTCTAACCATTGTTTTACTTTTAGTGTTTACTCCTTTAATTTACACCTTTTGTCCTGGCCTTTTAAGAAAATCTTCATTATATTGGGATATGTACCTAGGATTTATTGAGCATTGATAACATTCCTCTTCCATCTTCTGACTTTTGTTAGTTCAATGAATATAATGTTCGAACAGTTGATCTAAAAGGTAACCCTGTACTTCTCGAAGTTAACTCTTTATATCAAACCTTAGCAACCTTTCGGACATGACTTCTCCGAACATCAATCCTTTACCCTTTGAAAGTAACTAACTATTCAGTTAGTTTTACATTCTGATCCATTAATTTCCGATCAATGTTGATCCTTCCACTTTTTGACCATTTAAACTTCCGGTCTTCAACTCTTCACTCTTGACTCTTCAATCTTCAAGTCTTCATCTCTCTGGTTTTCAGTTTTTATCTTTTCGAACCTCCTTTCTAAATCCTTGACTTTTCAAAGAATGACCTTTTGGAAGTTACTATTACAACCTTCCAATACTTAACACTATCCTAAGGTTACTTTTCGAATTTTGTTTACTTTTCAATATTTTTTTCCGGTTAGTAAAGTTTATTCTAAAACTTGACCTTTCAAGTTTACATGAGAAATTTTTAAGTCTAGAAAAGAAAAATAATTGGAGACCTAAACTTCATAAATTCTTTGGTATCATCAAAATCTAACTAATACACTTGTTCCTAACAAATTGTAGTAGATACATAATTTGTTAACACTGAAGGCACATAATATATATGTTAACTGCATGTACATAATATGAATGTTTCGGACTAGGGTCCACAATGCAAAGTGGAGCCTGGTCCATGGTATAACAATTGATGAACCTATCACTAAGCCCATGAGGAGGTAAATCAAGATCGCGTAGCTTCAAACCCTACACTAAATTGTACCCTTGCGTGCACAAGGAACTCAACCTCAAATATAGACCAAATTGATGGAGCTCATTTTCAAATTGTCTATAGTAGGGTGGTAATTAAAGAAAACTCATAATAGAATATTTAGCTATATTATATTAAAGGAAAAAGAAAAAGAAAAAAGAAAAGAAACTCACAAAAGCGTTAGTTTTTTTTTTTTTTTTTTTTTTTTTTTGAAGGAAACAAAAGCGTTAGTTTAAGTAAAAGGGATTGAAGTAATTTAACCATGATTGAGATTATGAATTTACGAGCAATTTGATTTAAGTAATTTAAACTTGATTTAGCATATAATTTAATTCTATATGTTAAAGAATTATGTAGGAAAAGAATTTAAATTCCTTCCAACCAAACAACAAGTTAGAGGAAGAATTTAATTTTTGGTTCAAACATTAGAATCAGGAGCTAAAATCATCTGGGACCATTCGAGTATAGTGATTTTGTCACGTTTAGTTTTAAACTTTCAAATTGATCACCCATGATCCTTCGACTTTTAAATTGTTACCATTCATGGTATAGCCCATCAACTTTTGAAATTTAACCAGTCTCCTAGAAGGGCGGTCATGATTGGTTAAAATTTGATAGTTGAAGGACCTGAATGGTTAACATGGACTACGGATGATAACAATTTGAAAGTCGAAGGATCACATGTGGTTAATTTAAATTTTAGGATTAAATGTGGCAAACCACTATACTCGAACTGAAGGACCCCAGATAGTATTAACTTTTAGAATCAGAATTGTAATTGGAATCAAATACTTGGTAATTGCAATGCGAATGAGTGGACGAAGTTTCTTTATTTAGTAGTAGTAGTAGTATATATATATATATATATATATATATATATATATATATATATATATATATATATAATTTATTTCAAATTAATTATTTATTTATTTATGTTGATTCCGATGCATATTTACTACTAAATAAAGAAACTTCTTCTACTCATTCACATTGCAATTACCAAGTATTTGATTCCAATTACAATTCTGATTCTAAAAGTTAATACTATATGGGGTCCTTCGAGTATAGTGGTTTGCCACATTTAATCCTAAAATTTAAATTAAGGATGAGCCTATATATATATATATATATATATATATATATATATATATAGGCTCATCCTTACATCTTTAAAAATTTGACGAATTTGATCAGATTTAAAAAAAAATGCAGTGGTATTTTTGTAATTATCACCAATTTCACACTGCAAACTTGAACACTTAAATATGCAATATTTAACAACTATATATGCTAACCTAGTAAATTTTATAAAATCAACAAAAAAAAAACTAAATTTTAAATCTAAATCGTAAATTCTAGACCTTAAGCAGTAAAATGTGAACCACCAAACCAAATAAACAAAAAATTCAGTCATAAATTCTAAAATTGAAACCATAAATGCAATGCACTTTCGCATTTTTGCAAGTGCAATCTTTTATTGAAAACCAACCGGTAAACGGTATATTATAGCAAAGCTGAAATAGAGTCTGGTGGGATAGAATCCCAAAACAAAGAGCTAGCCTGTGAAAAGGCTTCAGTAGCAAGTGTATGAGCAGCTCGATTAGCTGTTCGAGAAACTAAATGTGATACCCGGTATTTTCCTTTCTTCTGTCCGACTTAAGAATTCTTTTCCATCTGTACTCTTTTAAATCCTTTGGGTCCTAAATTCATTTGATTCCTTATAACCTCACTATTATTATTTTTGACCCTTGTATTATTATTATTATTATTATTATTATTATTATTATTATTATTATTATTATTATTATTATGTTTTCAACGTATATAATATATAAATATTGTTGGTACATATATATAGATATGTTATATGGATAGCTATTGAAATTTCAAGTAGAATATTTAGA